>NW_022589767.1:7639435-7814288 GCF_004348235.1 Phoca vitulina
AAAGATTTTATTTATTTATTTGAGAGAGAGAATGAGAGACAGAGAGCATGAGAGGGAAGAGGGTCAGAGGGAGAAGCAGACCCCCCGCTGAGCAGGGAGCCCGACGTGGGACTCGATCCCGGGACTCCAGGATCATGACCTGAGCCGAAGGCAGTCGCCCAACCAACTGAGCCACCCAGGCGCCCAAGATAATTGAATGTTTAAAAGTCATTACCCCCCCTTTTTTTCTTAAAGATTTTATTTATTTATTTGACAGAGACACAGCGAGAGAGGGAACACAAGCAGGGGGAGTGGGAGAGGGAGAAGCAGGCTTCCCGCTGAGCAGGGAGCCTGATATGGGACTCGATCCCAGGACCCCAGGATCATGACCTGAGCTGAATCATGACCTGAGCCGAAGGCAGACGCTTAACAACTGAGCCACCCAGGTGCCCCTAAAAGTCATTACCCCTTTTAATTGCCTTATCAAACTATATATTATCTTCTTGACAAAAAAAAAAACCCCATAAGGTCATATTTAAAGATTTTCAACATGGTATTTGTGAATTTGTCAATGAAATGCTCGGCCAGGTATTGGAAGAAACTGATGTTATGCCAGCGCTGCCACTTTTCTTGTTGTCCTCTGTTGATTTGTGTCCTGCCCACCCATAACCGTGTTTGAGGAGCCCAGAGATAAAGGCAGAAACAGCTAAGCCCATCAGGATTATGGGTCTCAAGCCAAATGTTATAGCGCAGTGACGGCAGGACTTTCCAGGCTAGAAAACTTGAAAGTGTATTGTGTTTCTTCACCCTTAAAATAATTTGTAGCTCTAGAGTAATGTTTCCTGTACTTCTAGGATTAGAAAGGCAAGGATTCTTACCTTCCTAAAATGTTCTTACAGAGGCATCTGGGTGGCTCAGTCGCTGAGCATCTGTCTTCGGCTCGGGTCATGGTCCTGGGGTCCTGGGATCGAGCCCCACATCGGGCTCCCTGCTCTGCGGGAAGCCTGCTTCTCCCTCTCCCACTCCCCCTGCTTGTGTTCCTGCTCTCGCTATCTCTCTCTCTCTGTCACATAAATAAATAAATCTTTTAAAAAAAAGAAGTTCTTACATTTGGATACCTCTATAGCCTTTGAACCGACCCTACACCTGTCTTTTCTCCAAGAGAGGTTAGGTGTTAACCTGGCAATGCCATCTTAATTGCTGAGCCACCATGGAGTCTGGAGATAAATAAATACGGAGATCAGTACCCTTATTCATTAAGGTAAAAGTTTGCTGGAGCCAAGTAAGAAGACTAATATTTACACCATATAGAAGAGGTAAAAACCTTTAGTCCTTTATCACTTTGCCTTTTAAAAATTTTATTCTTGTGAAATCAGTTAAAAAGACTCCCTAAATTACCTATATAATATAGAGATGATAAAAAAAAATCTCCAGTGGTTTATCTCTACTTTTTAAAAAATAAAATTCACTGTAAAACCTGCTTAAGGAGATATCTTAGATTCAAAAAGCAATTATCCCAAATGGCCAAATTCTAACACTCATTTTAATTTTTAAAAGTATGTGCTTTGAATAATTTTTCATTGCCTGAGGTTTTTTTTTTTTTTTTAAGATTTTATTTATTTAATTGACAGAGAGAGAGAGTGAGAGCGTGAACACAAGCAGGGGGAGTGGAAGAGGGAGAAGCAGGCTTCCCACCGAGCAGGGAGCCCGATGCGGGGCTCGATCCCAGAACGCTGGGACCATGACCTGAGCCAAAGGCAGACGCTTAACGACTGAGCCACCCAGGCTCCTCTCATTGCCTGAGTTTTTTCAAGTAATTTTAAGCTAGTTACACAATATACAAAGTAAAATAACTTTTTTTTTTTTTTTTTTAAGATTTTATGTATTTGAGAGAGAGCGAGCACAAGCAGGGGGAGCGGCAGGGAGAAGGAGAAGCAGACTCCCCACTGAGCAGGGAGCCCAACTTGGGGCTCGATCCCAGGAACCTGAGATCATGACCTGAGCCAAAGGCAGATGTTTAGGCAGATACTTAATCTGACTGAGCCACCCAGGTGCCCCAGAAGTAAAATAACTCTTTAAAAGAGAACCATTAGGAACAAACTGTTAAGATTATTGTGTAACATTGTGTCAACTATTCTTCAATTTAAAAAAAAAAAAACTGTTTAGATTATTTTAAATAACGTTTCCTCCATACTCCATACCCTCTTTCCTTATCCCAAGACTATTAGTGTTGTTAAACTGACGTTTCCCGGGGCGGGCTTCATTCAGCACAGTTCAGGGCATGAAATCTCTGGTTGTGGAGGATTCTTAGACAAGAGTTACTAATTCATTTTACAACAGTGCTCCCTATATCTTTGTTGTTTGTGTTACATGTGCCAACACCACACTATATACTAGTAATAAAACTGATCAAGGTCCTTGCCTTACTTTATCAATTTGTTGACTTCATACCACTCTGAAATGTCTGAAGAGTAATTACAACCTATAGAAGAGTACCTACACTCCCATAGAATAGCATCCTGAAACAGTGAAGTGACAATGTATTTTTGACCATTTGTAGAATCATTCCATATTCAATAGATGACAGGTGGTTAAAGACCAATGTGAAAATTTTCTCTGTGATTTTAGGGTTGGGGGTGATTTTTTTCCAAAGGAGAAAAATATAGGTGAGTAGCATCTATATTGAGTCTCTATAAGCAGGATTCACTGATTTATTTAGCTGAATTAGGTTTATTACATTACTGTAAATTTATTCCGAGTAAAGATATATCAGGCTTCTGGTGTTATTGAAAATCCAACGTGCTAAAATAGAACTATTTAGTATTTTTTATTTATGGAGAAATTTTAACCAGGGTAGATAAGATAATGCTTTAAACAGGAAAGGAAAGGAAAAATGAATTACAAGGAAAATGAATTACAAAAGTTTTTATTTTGCCCAATATTAACTACACAATTTTCTAAAACCTAGAAAGCTTGTAGTTGCAGTGATAACAATATAAAAGCACATTTTCCCCCATTAAAGTAATTAATGCTCTTTGATTTTTAGGAACTGGAACGAGCATGGAGAGAATATGACAAGTTAGAATACGACGTAACTGTTACCAGGAACCAGATGCAAGAACAGCTAGATTGCCTTGGTGAAGTTCAGGTACAGAAGTGAATTTTTTTTTGCATTGTCTCAACTGGTTTTGACTGGTACTGTACAACCCACCTCGTCAGATTTGTGCATGCCCATGGGGTGCCTGGGTGGCTCAGTCGTTAAACGTCTGCCTTCGGCTCAGGTCATGATCCCAGGGTCCTGGAATCGAGCCCCACATCGGGCTCCCTGCTCAGCGGGAAGCCTGCTTCTCCCTCTCCCACTCCCCCTGCTTGTGTTCCTGCTTTCTCTCTCTCTCTGTCAAATAAATAAAATCTTAAAAAAAAAAAGATTTGCGCATGCCCTTAATAGTTTTTACATTATTGGCCACCTAAGACATAGGTTTAAATACTTTCAGTGATAGGAATCTTACTATCCCACGAAGTGGCCCATTTCTCATTGTTTAAAAGTTCTTTTTTCTGTTGGGCACATGGTGTGATCCCTCTGATGTTTTTGCTCCTGCCTAACTGTGTTAAAGTTAGTATTGAAGTGTTGAATTTAAATGGACTTATCAAATAAAGGATAACTTATCTTTTCATAAAATTTATTATAATCCAGGGCACCTGGCTGCCTCAGTCAGTACAGTGTGCAACTCTTGATCTTGGGGTTGTGAATTTGAGCCCCATGTTGGGTATAGAGATTAATTAAAAATAAAAAAATAAAAATTTATCCTAATGCATTCTATATTAAATTCCTCTTTTTTATCAAACTATTTTAGCCTATTGACTTTTGATATGTTATCGGATAGGGAAAGATGCAGCACTGCTTAGCATAAAGAATCCAGTTTTGTAAACACTCACATCTAGAATTAAGTTCCAGGTGTTAATTTTCTTGTCTGTAAAATAGAAACAGTAATACCTGTCTTAAAGTGTTGCTCTGAGAAAGGGAAGATAATATATGTTCGAGAAAATAGTAAAAGTCACTTCATGCTTGTGACTATAAATTTAGCCATCTGCCTTGGAAACCTTATGGACTCAACAGACAAGTCAATACAAGGAATAAAGGTTAGTAAAGTTGACTCTTAGAAAACCAACTGTCCTCCATCTGGGCTGTCCAGTATAGTAGCCACGAGCTACATGCTATTGTTGGGCTTGAAATGTTGCCAGCGTGATGAGAAACTAAATTTTTAATTGTATTTCATTTTAGTTATCTAAATTTAAGTACCCACATGTGGTTGTGACTTCTATATTGAACACTGGGGTCAATACCAACTATAGTAGGAAAAAAAAAAAAAACCTGAAATATCTAAGAAATAACCCAGGGGTCAACAAACTTTTTCTGTAAAAGACCAGATATTAAAATATTTTAGATGTTGCAGATGTATATACTCGGTCACATAATCTTGGGCAGTTTTGTTTTTTTTATAACCCCTTAAGATGTGAAAATTCATTTTTAGCTTTCAGGCCACAGCAGTTTACCTGATTTAACTTAACAAAAAATGTTCATCATGAAAATGTAATGTCTATATTATAGGACATAAGATTTGAATAAATAGAGAAGTGGAATTGGTATACCATGTTCATGGATGGCCTAATTTAACATTCTCTAATGAAAATTCTTCATATAAACTCAAATTCTATTCCAATCAGATTTCCTCCAGAATTCTTTCAAAAAATTAACAAAATAGTACTAATATTTTAAAGGTATAATGAAGGCCACAATATTGTTTTGTTTTGAAAAATAAAGAACTAAAAGGCTCACTCTATGAGCTATAACATTGCACATAGACCAGTTACATAATGACTCTGCACTTCAGTATTCACAGCTGTAAAATAAAAATTATAGTGCCTACCTCTATCAGGTTATTAATAATGACTAAATATGTTGATATTTTTGAAGCACTTAGAATAGTATCAGGCACATAAAACATACTGTATAGTGTTTATTAAATAAATAAGTAAACGGGGCACCTGGCTGGCTCAGTTGGGAGAGCAGGCAACTCTTCATCTAGAGGTTGTGAGTTCAAAACCCACATTGAGCATAGAGCTTACTTTAAAAATAATAATAATAATTAAGTAAATAAGCAAACAATGAAGGCAACATAAACAAACTTAAAAGATGGCATACTGGCAAAAAGTATTGTCAACCACTAAAATTCAACAAGAGTGACTATTTTGATCTTCAAGGAAATTTCTTTGATTTGGAGAAGCGATACATTAGAAAAATGGACAGAGAACATGACTTGTTAATCTATAGAAAGTAAAACTCAGATTGCTAACAAGTGTTTGAATATTGTTCAGAGTCACCATAATCAGAGAAATGCAAAATAATACAAAAATGAGATTTTCATTGTACACCTTTCAGATAGGTAAAACTACATACATTTTTTTTAATTATTGCAAAAATAATATGTATCCTATATACATGTGCACATATCTGATTTTTATAATTGAAATTCACTCCCTAGAAGTCTCTATCAGTATTCACATCCCTGGGTTGTCCTTGTGTTTGGGTCTTGTGTGAATACTTCCTTCTTTTATTTTGATGCTTCTAGCCCTGTGGCTTGGGAAACTGGGTAACCAAGGTTATGTATTGCCTTTTTGAAGCAGCATAGCACATAGTCCTCATGTTTATAGACTTTAAAAGCATATTTTCACCTCTCAGAGGACTTTTTAGCTAAAATTTTTTTCTGGTTAATGTGACAGTTTTGTACTTCATTGCCCTTTTTTAAAAAAAATAATTTACATTCCTGGGGCGCCTTGGTGGCTCAGTCGTTAAGCGTCTGCCTTCGGCTCAGGTCATGATCCCAGGGTCCTGGGATCGAGCCCCACATCGGGCTCCCTGCTCAGCGGGAAGCCTGCTTCTCCCTCTCCCACTCCTCCTGCTTGTGTTCCCTCTCGCTGTGTCTCTCTCTCTGTCAAATAAATAAATAAAATCTTTAAGTAAGTAAATAAATTTACATTCCAAAAAATGATATTTCTTGTTATCCAAAGTATCAATAAGTCATAGAGTTCTATTTGAATCTTACTGGAAACCAATATGATCTCATTTTCTAGAATTTCTAGAACTTAGGAAATTAGTATACTTCCCATTTATTTTTTCTTCTCCCTTAAAAATATTTTTTTTAATTTGAGTTTGTGAGTTTCTATTTTGTTCTGTTTTCTTTTTGTTTTCCATTTTTTAGTTCCTTGTGATCAGCAATAATGCAAGCCAAAGCTTATTGAACAGATGTGAAATAGTGCACTTAAGTCTGAGAAATTGAATTTTTTCTTTCTGTGCTTCATCAAAGGCCACAGAAGTTGAAAACTTGGGGAGAGTCACATAGAGCATGTTAAATATTCTCAAAACTTAATCCACTGCAATTTTCATTTTTTTAAATATATAATTAGTGGGATTTACAACTTTTTTTTTTCCCCTTCTATGTGGGCTCTTTTTCGTGAAAGACTGAATCAGCAGGAATTCAGCGTGCACAGATTCAGAAAGAACTTTGGAGAATTCAGGATGTCATGGAAGGACTGAGTAAACACAAACAGCAAAGAGGCACTACAGAAACAGGTAAATCAGCTTTTCTGCAGTAATTGACCATAATCTCACATCTCAGTGGAATGACACAGGGTGCCTGGCTGACTCAGGTAAAAGAGCATGCAACTCTTGATCTCAGAGTCATGAGTTCGAGCCCCATGTTAGCCCTGTGTTGGGTATAGAGATTACTATACAATAAATAAATAAACTTTTTAAATAAATAAATAAGTAGATAGGATGACGCATAGAATTGGATTTCTTTTGTTATTTGAATGGATTTTTGACATCAGAAAACAGGCACTCTTGTAACGTTGAATCAGTACACTAAATTTATAAAGTAAAAAACAAAAGTTCTGCCAGCCTCACCCGCAGCAAAAATAAATTACTGTTTTTTGTGTATAATTATATGCATGCATAATGTTTTGCTTTTGTGATTTTTTTTTCCCCCACAACAAAGAATGGAATCATAGTATACTTATTTTTCAACAATTTGGTTTTTTCTCCTTAACAGTATAGTGCAATAATAACTGTAAGAATCCATTGTATAGATGAACTATAATGTATCCATTTGTGTTGTTGGACATATAGGTTGTTTCCAGGTATGGGATTTGGTTTTTTTCTGTCATAAACCATGTTGTGTGTGGTGTGTGTGTGTGTGTGTGTTATTGTATATACGGCTAAACGTGAAGGCTAGAGATTACAAGAAGTTAGAAATGAGCACGCATCTTTCATTTTGCTAGGCACAGCCAAATTGCCCTTCTAAATAATTGTACTGAATTATATTTACATCAGTAGTGCTTCAGAAAACCCATTTCCCTATACTCTTGTTTAAACTAGATATTTTAATTTGTGTTTTTAAATACAGTTGCTTTCAGATTCTGGAAACATTAATAAACAAGGGATTAGAAACTGAAGGCTTCATTTAAAATAAGTGAAATGGGGGCACATGGCTGGCACAGTCAGTGGAGCATGCGACTCTTAACCTCGGCGTTGTGAGTTCAAGCCCCACTTTGGGTGTAGAGATTACTTAAAAATAAAATCTTTAAAAATAAGATAAAATAAATGAGATGAAATGATTCCTTTTAATGTAGATTTAAAGAATATGTTTAGTGTAAGTAGTTACATTTTGGTTTTTTTTTAGGTATGGCAGGGTCAAAGCCTTTCTCAACAGTTAAGTACAAAAATGAGGTAAGTTTGGATTATCTATCTCTAAATTATTTTAAATGTGTAACACATGAATTAGAATTTGTCTTCTCTTCATAACAGAAATGTTTCCTAAATATATTTAAGTTACTGTTTTAATCTTGAAATTTCACTGATTCAGTACTTTGATACTTCTAACAGATGTGATTTTTCTTCCCTTAATGCAAAAAAAAAAAAAAAAAAAAAAGTTGAATCACTACTTTTCATCTGTGTTAGAACTTTAACATTGTCATACTTTTTCTAATACAAGTAATTTGAATATTTATCATTGTTTCTTATTCTTGGTAAAATTTGTAGGATGATTGATAGATAAGTTGGCTGTGTGTCATGCATACCATAGAGAAATTACAACTACAAAGAGATACTGTCAACCTGATTGAAATCATCTGTGGTCTTGAATTTTGTATTAAAACCAATCAAAAAAATGTTTCTTTATTTTGTCTCTTAAAATTACCAAAAAAAAGTAAGATTTTTAAATTAATTATTTTCCTCTATTTTTAAAGTGAAATAACAGTAGTTTTATACATCTGTTTTGATGTTAAGCTTCAGATGAACACTAACCCATATGTTACAGGAAAAAATTAGATAAAACCATATTTAAGACCCAGTTACTGGCTATCATACTTTGCATTTTTTATTTACTTTCCAATATGAGACTTTTGGCTTGGCAGTGTCCCTTTAATTATCTTAAAGTGAATTTAAGTTAACTTACCATTGCAAAGAATTTAGATATACTTAATTCAATATGCTTATCTAAATAAGGTGACTATTCTACAATCTTTAGGAAGAGGAAGTAGTCCCACCTCGTCCTCCACTTCCTCGGTCCTATGACTTTACAGAGCAGCCTCCCATAATCCCCCCTCTGCCCAGTGATAGCAGCTCCTTGCTCTGTTATAGCAGGGGCCCAGTCCATCTGCCTGAAGAAAAGAAGAGTCATCAAGTTCAAGGATATCCAAGAAATGGATCTCACTGTGTAAGTGGCTTCAGTAGCCACAGAATAATCAATCATGTACCTGCCCTCTCATTTTTGAAAGTTTATTTTAAACTCAGACTTTTCGTTAATTATAACCCCACTTTTAGCCAGTGTTTTTCTGTTTGTTTATATATAGTTATCATTTGTGCTTTTCCTGTTTTGGTTTTACCATTCTCATTTTTTTATATTTTTACAATTTTAATACTTCATAATTTCATATTTTTAATAAATGTTTTTGTAAAGTGGTTACTTTGCATTTGCCTAAGAAGTCATATTTTAAATATACCATTTCAGGATATTAGAGGCAAAATATCCTTGGATCAGAAAGAAGTGAGAATGAAAAAAGATTGTTGCTAGGAATGATAAAAGGGTTGGGATATAGGCAGTTCCATCTAGGAAAACTATTAGGGGATGTGGACATTGCCAAGGAGAGATGTTACCCATGGAAGCTGGAAATAAGAGGTTTGGGATTAAACAAATAAATGTAAAATGCGGTAAGCTAGAAGAGAATTAAGGAGATAAGGAATAGGGCTAATTTAATTAATACGATAAAATTATTTTCAGACCTCAGATGTACTGGGATAAAAAATGTTCTAATGACTTTGTCCCTAATAAGAATATTCTTAATTTGAAAACCAAAACTTTTACTGGTTAAAAATATTTCAGTTTTTTTTTCCTATGTTATTTGTAATATATATATATGTATCAATTACATATATCAATTGTGCCTGTACCCAAGATAGCTGACTGAAGCTTTCAATTTTTGGGGTTTGATTTGAGGCTTTAGAGGTAAACATTATAAAAGAAACTTGTGCCAATTTTTTTTTTTTGAAATTACATGTCTTCCTTTCAAGGGTCCAGATTATAGACTCTACAAGAGTGAACCAGAGTTAACAACAGTGGCAGAAGTTGATGAATCTAATGGAGAAGAAAAATCAGAACCTGTTTCAGAAATGGAAACTTCCGTTAAAGGTCAGCATTTGGGATATGTTTTATCTCCTGTGTTTTTCAGACATTTTAACAATAAAATCAGTTTATGTGTTGGCCCAGTATATATATACAAGTCCACAATCCCTTATCTGAAACCTTTGGAATCTGATGAGCTTCTGAATTCAGAAGTTTCACGTATTAGGAAGGTAACATGATCCATAAACCATGCATTACATGTCATCTCAGCTAGGCATGAGGCCACATCCCCTTCTGAAATAACGTAGTATTTCTGGAATATTCACCCTAAGAGGAGGGATAAAGACTAAAAAGCTTCATATCAGTCCAGGTTAGCTTTTACTGAGAAATAAGTACATTCCAAACTTTTGAAAAGCTTTCCATTTCCTGAGATTTTGGGATAGGGAGGTTTTGGTTTTCTTCTGTTTGAAAATTGTACATAAAAGATCAAGGGCTGAGGGGTACCCTGCTGGCTCATTCAGTAGAACATGTGACTCTTGATCTTGGGGTCATAAGTTGGACCTCCACATTGGGCGTAGAGTTTACTTAACCAAAAAAACACGTAAATAAACAAATTCCATGACATAGTATTCTTACTGGGTGTACTCTGACTTTTTAAAGTTTAATTATTTTTGGTAATCTCTACACACAACGTGGAGATAGGTTGATCAAGATTTGCACACTCTTCCTTCTGAGCCAGCCCAGCACCCCTGATTTTTTTTTTTTAAATACTGATCATTCTTCAGAGTTGTAAAGAAAAAGGATAGAGGGGGCAGTATTCAAGAATAAAAAGATAGAAAAAGCCAGATACAGTGCAATGATTCAACCTTGATTGGATTGTGGTTTGTTTTAAATTCAATTAATTAACATATAATGTATTATTAGTTTCAGAGGTAGAGGTCAGTGATTCATCAGTTTTACATAATACCCAGTGCTCATTACATCACGTGCCCTCATTAATGTCCATCACCCAGTTACCCCATCCCCTCCAGCAACCCTCAGTTTGTTTCCTAAGATTAAGAGTCTCTTATGGTTTGTCTCCCTCTCTGATTTCGTCTTGTTTTATTTTTTCCTGTCTTCCCCCATGATCCTCTGTTTTGTTTCTTAATTTCCACATGAGTGAGATCATATGGTAACTGTCTTTTTCTGATTGACTTATTTCGCTTAGCATAATACCCTCTAGTTCCATCCACGTTGTTGCAAATGGTAATATTTCTCCTTTTTTGATGGCTGAGTAATATTCCATTGCATATATATACCACATCATCTTTATCCATTCATTTGTCCATGGAGATCTGGGCTTTTTCTGTAGTTTGTCTATTGTGCACATCGCTGCTATAAACATTGGGGGTTCAGGTGCCCCTTCAGATCCCTACATTTATATCTTTGGGATAAATACCTAGTAGTGCAATTGCTAAGTCATAGGGTAGCTCTATTTTTAACTTTTTGAGGAACCTCCATACTGTTTTCCAGAGTGGCTGCACCAGCTTCCATTCCCACCAGCAGTGTAAGAGGGTTCCTCTTCCTCCACATCCTCCCCAATATTTGTTGTTTCCTGAGTTGTTCATTTTAGCCATTCTGACTGGTGTGGGGTGGTATCTCATTGTGGTTTTGATTTGTATTTCCCTGACGGCGAGTGATGTGGAGCATTTTTTCATGTGTCTGTTGGCCATTTCTATGTCTTCTTTGGAGAAGTGTCTGTTCATGTCTTCTGCCCATTTCTTGACTGGATTATTTGTTCTTTGGGTGTTGAGTTTGATAAGTTCTTTATAGATCTCAGATAACACCCCTTTATCTGATAAGACATTTGCAAATATCTTCTATTTTATATGTTGTCTTTTGGTTTAGTTGACTGTTTCCTTTCATGTACAAGAGCTTTTTATCTCATGAAGTCCCAATAATTCATTTTTGCTTTTGTTTTCCTTGCCTTTGGAGATATGTCTTGCAAGATGTTGCTGGAACTGAGGTCACTGAGGCTGCTGCCTGTATTCTCTTCTAGGATTTTAATGGAATCCTGTCTCACATTTAGAATTTTTATCCCTTTTGAGTCTGTTTTTGTGTATGGTGTAAGGAAATGGTCCAGTTTCATTCTTCTGCATGTGACTGTCCAGTTTTCCCAACACCATTTGTTGAAGAGACTGTCTTTTTTCCACTGGATATTCTTTCCTGCTTTGTCGCAGTTTAGTTGACCATAGAGTTGAGGGTGCATTTCTGGGCTCTATATTCTGTCCCATTGTTCTATGTATCTCTTTTTATGCCAGTACCGTACTGTCTTCATGATTACAATTTTGTAAGAGAGCTTGAAGTCCGGAATTGTGATGCCACCAACTTTGGTTTTCTTTTTCAACATTCCTCTGGCTATTCGGGGTCTTTTCTGGTTCCATACAAATTTGAGGATTATGTGTTCCATTTCTTTGAAAAAAGTGGATGGTATTTTGATGGGGATTGCATTGAATGTGTAGATTGCTCTAGGTAGCATTGACATCTTCACAATATTTGTTCTTCCAATCCATGAGCATGGAATGTTTTTCCATTTCTTTGTGTCTTCCTCAATTCCTTTCATAAGTGTTCTATAGTTATTAGAGTACAGATCCTTTTCCTCTTTGGTTGGGTTTATTCCTAGGTATCTTATGGTTTTGGGTGCAGTTGTAAATGGGATCGATTCCTTAAGTTCTCTTTCTTCTGTCTCATTGTTTGTATAGAAATGCAACTAGAAATGTATTTTTGTGCATTGATTTTATATCCTGCCATGTTGCTGAATTCCTGTATGAGTTCTAGCAATTTTAGGGTGGAGCCTTTTGGGTTTTCCACATAGAGTTGCCATGTCATCTGCTAAGAATAAAAGTTTGACTTCTTTGCTGATTCGGATACCTTTTATTTCTTTTTGTTGTCTGATTGCTGAGGCTATGACTTCTAGTACTGTTTGAACAACAGTGGTGAAAGTAGACATCCCTGTCGTCTTCCTGACCTTAGGGAAAAGCTCTCAGAATGCTATTCACTGTGGGCTTTTCATATATGGCTTTTATGATATTGAAGTATGTTCCCTCTATCCTACACTGTATAGAGTTTTATTCAAGAAAGGATGCTGTATTTTGTCAGATGCTTTTTCTGCATCTGTTGAGAGTTTCATATGGTTCTTGTTCTTGTCCTTTCTTTTATTAATGTAGTGTATCACATTGATTGATTTGTGGATATTGATCCATCCTTGAAGCCCAGGAATAAATCCCACTTGGTCATGGTGAATAATCCTTTTAATGTACTGTTGGATCCTATTGGCTAGTATCTTGGTGAGAATTTTGACATCCATGTTCACCAGGGATATTGGTCTTTAATTCTCCTTTTTAGTGGGGTCTTTGGTTTTGGGATCAAGGTAATGCTGGCCTCATAAAATGAATTTGGAAGTTTTCCTTCCATTTCTATTTTTTGAAACAGCTTTAGAAGAATAAGTATTAATATTTCTTTAAATGTTTGGTAGAATTCCCCTGGGAAGCCATCTGGCCCTGGACTCTTGTTTATTGGGAGATTTTTGATTACTGCTTCAATTTCCTTGCTGGTTATGGGTCTGTTCAGGCTTTCTATTTCTTTCTGTTTCAGTTTTGGTAGTTTATAAGTTTCTAGGAATACATCCATTTCTTCCAGATTGCCTAATTTTTTAGCATATAATTGCTCATGATGTGTTCTTATAATTGTATTTCTTTGGTGTTGGTTGTGATCTCTCTTTTTTTTTTTTTAAGATTTTATCTATTTATTTGGCAGAGAAGAGGGGGCTGGAGAGAGAGAACAAGCAAGGGGAGTGGCAGGGAGAGGGAGAAGCAGACTCCCCGCCAAGCAGGGAGCCAGATGCAGGGCTGGATCCCAGGACCCCAAGATCACGACCCGAGCTGAAGGCAGATGCCCAACCAACCAACCCACCCAGGCACCCCTGATCTCTCCTCTTAAATAAAAATTTAGGTCCTTTCTCTTTTCTTTTTAATAAGTCTGGCCAGGAATTTTTCAGTCTTATTAATTTTTTCAAAGAACCAGCTTCTAGTTTCGTTGATCTATTCTACTTTTCTTTTGGTTTCTATTTCATTGATTTCTGCTCTAATCTTTATTCTTTTCCGCTGAATTTAGGCTTTATTTGCTGTTCTTTCTCCAGCTCCTTTAGATTATGTATTTGAGACCTTTCTTGTTTCTTGAGAAAGGCTTGTATTGCTATATACTTCCCTCTTAGGACCACCTTTGCTGCATCCCAAAGGTTTTGAACAGTTGTGTTTTTTTTTTTTTTTTTTTTTTTTTTAAAGATTTTATTTATTTATTTGACAGAGAGAGACACAGCGAGAGAGGGAACACAAGCAGAGGGAGTGGGAAAGGGAGAAGCAGACTTCCTGCCGAGCAGGGAGCCCAATGCGGGGCTCGATCCCAGGACCCTGGGATCATGACCTGAGCTGAAGGCAGACGCTTAACAACTGAGCCACCCAGGCGCCCCTGAACAGTTGTGTTTTCATTTTAATTTGTTTCCATGAATTTTTTTAATTCTTCTTTAATTTCCTGATTGACCCATTCATTCTTTAGTAGGATGCTCTTTAGCCTCCATGTATTTGAGTTCTTTCCAAATTTTCTCTTGTGATTGAGTTCCAGTTTCGAAGCATTGTGATCTGAAAATATGCAGGGAGTAATTCCAGTTTTTTGGTACCAGTTGAGACCTGATTTGTGACCTAATATGTGATCTATTCTGGATAATGTTCCATGTGCACTCAAGAAGAATGTGTACTCTTGATTTAGGATGGAATGCTCTGAACGTATCCATTGTGTCATTCAAAGCCCTTGTTTCCTTGTTGATCTTCTGCTTAGATGATATGTCCATTGCAGTGAGGGGGGTGTTAAAATCTCCTACTATCATTGTATTATTATAGATGTGTTTCTTAGATTTTGTTATTAATTGGCTTATATATTTGGCTGGTCCCATGTTAGGGGCATAAATATTTACAATTGTTAGATCTTCTCACTGGATAGACCCTTTAATTATGATATAGTGTTCTTCCTATTACAGTCTTTGGTTTAAAATCTCATTTGTCTATATAAGGATTGCCACCCCAGCTTTCTTTTGATATCCATTAGCCTGATAAATGGTTTTCCACTCCCTCACTTTCAATCTGGAGGTGTCTTTGGGTCTAAAATGAGTCTCTTGCAGACAGCATATCAATGGGTCTTGCTCTTTTGTCTAATCTGCTACCCTGTGTCTTTTGATTGGGGCATTTAACCCATTTACATTCTGAGTAACTAGTGAAAGATATGAATCTAGTGCTATTGTTTTACCTGTAAAGTCACTGTTTCTGTATATTGTCTCTGTTCCTTTCTCGTCTGTGTTACTTTTGCCCTCTCTTTTTGCTTAAAGGATCCCCTTTAGTATTTCTTGCAGGTATGGTTTAGTGATCACAAATTGTTTTAGTTTCTGTTTGTCCTGGAAGCTTTTTATCTCTCCTTCTATTTTGAATGACATCCTAGCTCGATAAAGTATTCTTGGCTGCATATTTTTATCATTTAGCACCCTGAATATATCATGCCAGTCCTTTCTGGCCTGCCAGGTCTTTGTGGATAGGTCTGCTGCCAGTCTAATGTTTCTACCCTTATAGGTTATGGACCTCTTGTCCCTAGCTGCTTTCAGGATTTTCTCTTTTTTTTGGAGATTTGCAAGTTTCACTGTTATATTCCACGATGTTGACCTGTTTTTATTGATTGTGAGGGGGCGTTCTCTGTGCCTCCTGGACTTGAATGCCTGTTTCCTTCCCTAGATTAGGGAAGTTCTCTGCTATAATTTGTTCCAGTGTACCTTCTGATTCTCTCTCTCTCTCCCTCTCTTCTTCTTCTGGGATCCCAATTACTCTAATACTGTTTTGCCTTATGGTATCACTTATCTCTCGAATTTTCCCCTCATGATCCAGTAGTTGTTTCTCTTCTTCTCAGCTTCTTTATTCTCCATCATTTGGTCTTCTATATCACTAATTCTCTCTTCTGCCTCATTTATTCTAGCAGTTAGAGCCTCCATTTTTTATTGCATCTCAGTAGTAGCCTTTTTTATTTTGGTCTGATTAGATTTTAGTTCTTTTATTTCTCCAGAAAGGGATTCTCTAGTATCTTCTATGCTTTTTTCAAGCCCAGCTGGTAAATTTATAATCGTTATTCTGAACTCTAGTTCCGACTTCTTACTTCTATCCATACTGATTAGGTCCCTGGCAGTCAGTACTGCCTCTTCTTCTCTTTTTTGAGGTGAGATTTTCCATCTTGTCATTCTTGCAGAAAGTGGTGGCTTTTCTATTTGGAGAGTTGCAGCTATTCTTAGCTTTCTGGTTAAGTTCACAGGTGTTTAGAATGATTTGATAGCTATCTATCTGAATTCCTGGGACCAGACAAAACTAAGATCTCCTACTCCTCTGCCATCTTGGACTATCTCTTCTAGATTGTGGTGGGTTTTTTGTTTTGTTTTGTTTTTTAAGATTTTATTTATTTGACAGAGAGAGACACAGTGAGAGAGGGAACACAAACAGGGGGAGTGGGAGAGGGAGAAGCAGGCTTCCCGCAGAGCAGGGAGCCCGATGCAGGGCTCGATCCCACCCTGGGATCATGACCTGAGCCGAAGGCAGACACTTAATAACTGAGCCACCCAGGCGCCTAGATTGTGGTTTTAAAAAAATCTCTAGGAGCACCTGGCTGGCTCAGTCAGTGGAGCATGCAGCTCTTGATCTCAGGGTTGTGAGTTTAAGCCCTATGTTGGATGAAGAGATTACTTTAAAAAAAATGATAAGTAAATGTTTTTTGAAGTCTAAAGAAATTCTTGGGACAGTTATGGAAATTTAAGTATGTTCTAGAGATGATCAACAGTGTGATATTGTGGTTATATAGGAAAATGTGTACATGTCTCATAAAAAACTGTATGTGTGTGTGTTCACATGCAGTTGACTTGAACAACATAGATTTGAACTATGAGGGTCCACTTAAATGCAGATTTTTTTTCAATAAATATTGTACAGTACTGTAAATGTATTTTCCATATGGTTGTTTTAATACGGTTTTCTTTTGTCTAGCTTACTTTATTGTAAGAATACAGTATATAACACATACAACATACAAAATAACGTGTTAGTAGTTGCCAGTCAACAGTAGGCTATTAATAGTTAAGTTTTTGAGGAATCAAAAGTTATATGCAGTGGCATCTGGCTGGCTCAGTCTATAGAGCATGTGGACTCTTGATCTTGGAGTCGTGAGGTTATGAGAGGAGGAATCCAGTAATTTAAGTGGAGCACTAAAATGCCTTGTGGCAGTACAAAGCTCAGAACCTGAACAAATTAGGAATCTGATAGGACGCCCCCTCAAGTAAAGCTGGAAACCTCTGAGGGCTATACTCTCAGTGAAAACTGATTAATTAGATTTCATCAAAATTTAAAACTCCTCCCCATTAGAATGGGAGAAAATAATATATATATCATATAACAAAGGCCTTGTATTCAGATTATATAAACAGTCTTGCAAAGCAATAATAAAGACAACCCAATAAAAGTAGGTAAAAGACTTAGAAACAAATAAAGTATACAAACATATGAAAAAGTTTTACAACTGATCAATCATAAATGCAGTTTTGATGCAAATTAAAATCAGTTCACACCTTCTGGAATAGCTAAAATTAAGACTTACTACCAAGTGTTTGTTAGGACACGGAACAGTTGGAATTCACACACACTTCTGATGGTGGTATAAGATAAAACAACAGTTTGGTAGTTTCTTACAAAATTAAAATTAAATTAAGTATGCAATTATCATATCCCAACAGTTCTGCTCCTATATATTTACCTAAGAAAAATGGAAACATCATTCCTCAAAAAAACTTCTACAAGGATTTTTACAGCAGTTTTAATTCATTATAAACAAAAATTGGGGGCAACCCATATGTCTGTAAACAAGAGTATGGATAAACAAATTGTGATATCTTCATATAATGGAATACCCCTCAGCAATTAAAAAACATTGATAGATGTACATGTGTGACTCTCAGCAACTTGTATAAATATGAAAAAAATTACATTAAGTGAAAGAAGTCAGACATAAAGAGACAGGTATATGATTCCCTTTATATGAAGTCTGAGAATAGACAAAACTAATCTATTGGTGATAGACAACAACAAAACAGTTGCCTTTGGCAGAAGGGTGGGATTGACTGGAAGGGAATTTTGTGGGGTGACGAAGATGGTCTATCTTGTTTGAAATGATTACACAGATGTTGTATGCATATGCAGCTAGGGATAAGAATGCATTTATCAAACCTCACCAGTTGTGCATTTAAGAATTTAAGATCTATGCATCTTAGTTATACATTTTGCCTCAATAAAACTAGGAAAGAACAGTAAAGACAGAAACTGGAGAGTTTGAGGCACCTGGGTGGCTCAGTTGGTTAAGCATCTGCGTTCATCTCAGGTCATGATAGCAGGGTCCTGGGATTGTTCCCTCCATCAGGCTCCCTACTCAGCAGGGAGTCTGCTTCTCCCTCTGCCCCTCCTCCCCCCTACTCATGCACACTCACTCGCGCTCTCTCTTTCAAAAATAAGTAAATAAAATCTTTTTTAAGAAAACAAAAACAGGAGAATTTGCCACTTACTGTCATTTGAGAGAGTTCTGCAGCACTTCATATAGAAGGAAGGTGGTCAGTTATGGAAAGTCTGAGAAGCAGAGAACTAAAATATTTGAAAGCAATAGCATATAAAACAGGAGGAAACTTGTTGGTATTAATATGTTCTAAAGTCCTTGTATTGTTCCAGAGGATGGTAATGATCATGATTACTTTTATACTTTAATAAGTTAAGCGTGCATGCTTAAGGATAAGATAAAGAAAAGAAAAAGACTGTATAGTTTCCAAACTAGTAGGGAAGCAAACCGAACGAGAATCCAAAAGAAGAAAAAGAAAATACAGAGGAAGTGGGAAAAATGTTAAACAAAAAATAGGGTGGCAGAAATAAATCTAAATACATGAGTAATTATAATTATAACAAATATAATTAGACTAAATGCTTCTCTTGAAAGAAGAAGGTTGTCAAACTGGATTAAAAATAAAATATAGCTATGTCATGTTTATAAAAACATCTAAAAGTTAAGGCAACTAAAAAATTTAACCTCATGTTGAGGGAAAACATCAAGTTGTAGAAAGATACATAGCATATAGCTCCACATATGTGTAAGTTAAAAATATGCAAAACTGAAATAGTTTTTTTTTTTTTTAGGAATTCAAATATTACAGAACTATAAAGAAAACGAGGGGGAAGATAAACGCATAATTAGACAGTTAATTACCTCTGAGGAGAGACAGGAAAGGAGAGGGGATTAGGGAGTGTTTTAAGGTCATGATGATATTTCTAAACTATGTGATGACCAAATGGGTAGGTCATTCTTTATGCTTGCACATATTTTACACTTAGTCCTTTTTATCTGCTCTGTTTAATAAAAACAGTAAAGGGGAAAGTCTCTTTCATTTATCCAATCAATAATTGTGTAGTAAGTGCTAAGTAAAAATTTGGGTAGTGTATAAGTTAATGAAATATCAGGCATGTAGCCATGATTTGGAGAAACTTTTTTTTTTTTTTTTGGAGAAACTTTTAAAGCAGAGGTTCACAACCAGCCACCTACAAACCAGATCTTTGTTCTCCTTGTTGATGAATACACAATACACGGCCAAGATTAAAAAAAAAAAATCAGGGAGTATACAACACTTGAGCAGACACTTCACAAGAGAGTATATTCACATAGCAAATAAGTGTATGAAAAGAAGTGCAGTGTTGGGGCGCCTGGGTGGCTCAGTCAGTTAAGCGTCTGCCTTCGGCTCAGGTCATGATCCCAGGGTCCTGGGATTGAGCCCCACGTCACTCTCCTTGCTCGGCGGGAAGCCTGCTTCTCCCTCTGCCTGCCATTCCCCCTGCTTGTGCTCTCTCTGTGTGTCTCTCTCTCTGACAAATAAATAAATAAAATCTTAAAAAAAAAAAGGGCAGTGTTTGTAGTCACAGGGAAATGCAGATTAAAACCACAGTGAGATTCCACTTACGGCATACCACATTGCCCCAGTTAAGACTGGCATTACCCTTTTAAATTATCTAAATGTTTTTAGTAGTAGTTGTAGTAGTTAGTTAGTAGTTTTGTAGTTTGTAGTAGTTAGTGGTTTTGCTGGGATTTTCCAGATATACAGTTATGTCATAATTGTAATTTTCCTTTCCTCATTTTATGTATCTTCCTTCTCTGGAGCCGGTAGTTGCACAATAGTGTTAATAGAGAAGGTAGTGGATATCCTAATTCTGTTGTTGACTTAAGTGGAAATGCTTTTAAATTTTTCCCATTGATCATGGTACTGGCTTTGGTGTGGGCTGTCTACATTGATCATATTGTGGAAGTATCCATTCATTTTCATTTCACTAAAGCTTTCCTTTTTTTTTTTTTTTTTTTAAGATTTTATTCACTTGAGAGAGCGTGAGAATGAGCGGTGGGGAGAGGGAGAAGCAGACTCCTCGCTGAGCAGGGACCAAATGCAGGGTTTGATCCCGGGACCCTGAGATCACAAACTGAGCCAAAGGCAGACACTCAACTGACTGAGCCACCTAGGTGCCCCAAGTTTTCCTTTTTCTTGAAAGGATACTGAATTTCATTAAATGCCTTGCTAGCGATCATGTTTTTCTCTTTATATATTAATGTATTGAGTTACATTTACTAGATTTTCTAAATTAAACCATCCATTTGCAGGGCGCCTGGGTGGCTCAGTCAGTTAAGGGTCTGACTCTTCAGCCCAGGTCTTGATCTCAGGGTTGTAAGTTCAAGCCCCACGTTGGGCTCCACAGTGGGCATGGAGCCTGCTGAAAGAAAGAGAGAGAGAAGGGGAGAGAGAAATAAAAAAATTTAAAAACCATCCATTTGCATTCCTAAGATAAACCTCATTTATGGTGTATTTTTCCTTTAAGGTGCTACTAGATTCTATTTGATAATGATTTATTTCATACTGTTGCATTAATAGTTATAAATATTTGTAAGTATTAATATTTATGAATAAATGTGGAGTTTTCTTAGCCCACAAAATGTGTTGGTTGCCACCATTTTTTTTGTTTTAAGATTTTATTTATTTGAGAGAGAGAGAGCATGAGCAGGGGAAGGGGCAGAGGAAGAGGGAGGAGAGGCTCCCCAGAGTGCTGAGCCTGAAGCCGAGCTTGATCCCAGGACCCAGAGATCGTGACTTGAGCCAAAGGCAGACACTTAACTCACTGAGCCACCTAGGCTCCCTGTTGGTTGCCAACATTTAAAGATTGGGATTTTGGGGTGCCCAGGTGGCTCAGTGGGTTAAGCATCTGCCTTCAGCTCGGGTTGTGATCTCATGGTCCTGGGATCGAGCCCCATGTCAGGCTCCCTGCTCAGCAGGGAGTCTGCTTCTACCCCTTCTCCCTGCTCCTTCTCTCTCTCACTCTCTCAAATAAATAAAATTTTAAAAAATAAAAATAAAGGGCGCCTGGGTGGCTCAGTTGGTTAAGCGACTGCCTTTGGCTCAGGTCATGATCCTGGAGTCCCTGGATCGAGTCCCGCATCGGGCTCCCTGCTCAGCGAGAAGCCTGCTTCTCCCTCTAACCCTCCCCCCTCTCACCTACTCTCTCTCTCTCATTCTCGCTCTCTCAAATAAATAAATAAATCTTTAACAAAAAAAAAATAGGAACTTTGTAGCTTTTCTTAAAAACTCAATAGAATCTAGGGGCACCTGGCTGGCTTAGTGGGTAGAACATACAACTCTCTCAATCTCAGGGTTGTAAATTCGAGCCCCACCTTAGGTGTGGAGATTACTTAAAAATAAAAGATTTAAAAAAAAAAAAAAAAACCCTCAATAAACCTAGCCAGAATACACCTGTTTCAACAACACTGGTTTCCTGGACCTGAGTAGCATCTACTTGCTTCGGGTAGGGTATGAGGGGAAAGTTGCTGTATATCATAATGTGTAACATTTTTAATTCCTATGGGCAAAGTGTTTAGAGCATATATAAAATAAGGACTACACCTTATATCTTATTCCATTCTTTTTTCTGGCTCCTATGTAGTCATAATGCCCCATGATCTGTATTGGATAAATGTGACCAGTCAAGTTTACAAAATTTAGCAATTTAATAAGTGACTTTAACTCATCAGTAGGAATTTAATTGAATTGGAAAAAGTAAAGAAGTTGATAATTATTTGTTCCATCAATGCATGTCTTTACTGACAAAAAATACCTTGTCTGACATATGTTCTCTATTCGGTTTGAATTCTTCCTCAAAATTTGCCTCTTAAAACTTAGGTGTTTGGGGGCGCCTGGGTGGCTCAGTTGGTTAAGCCACTGCCTTCAGCTCAGGTCATGATCCTGGAGTCCCGGGATCGAGTCCCGCATCGGGCTCCCTGCTCAGCAGGGAGCCTGCTTCGCTCTCTGACCCTCCCCCCTCTCATGCTCTCTCTCTCTATCTCATTCTCTCTCTCAAATAAATAAATAAAATCTTAAAAAAAAAAAACTTAGGTGTTTGGTTTTTTATTTTCTATTTTTAATAATCTCTATACCCACATGGGGCTCGAACTCACAACCCTGAGATCAAGAGGTGAATGCTTTCCCAGCTGAGCCAGCTTTGCACCCCTAGGTGTTTGGGTTGTTTGTTTGTTTTTTAACTTATAATCATAAGCTCTCATCTGAATAAATGTCTGAAGTACGCAGATCAATTATGGTATAATTTGTGCCACGTGACTTAAAGTGGGGCTTTTAAAAATGGATCACTAACTGGGATAATAGAGACTTTCTCTTTGAATTGCAAAATTACCTATATTGTGTATCAGTTCAGCTCTTCATATTCTTAAATATACAACCTTATAATATTCATACAGTTCATAAACAATATTAAAACCTAAGCTACAGGGGCGCCTGGGTGGCTCAGTCGTTAAGCGTCTGCCTCCAGCTCAGGTCATGATCCCAGGGTCCTGGGATTGAGCCCCACATCAGGATTCCTGCTCGATGGGAAGCCTGCTTCTCCCTCCCCCACTCGCCCTGCTTGTGTTCCCTCTCTCGCTGTGTCTATCTCTGTCAAATAAATAAATAAAATCTTAAAAAAAAAAAAAAGAAACCTAAGCTACAGATTGTTTGGTGTATAAATTAAAGGAGTCCTCGATGATTGACCTACCATTTGTCTTGGGGGAGAAATTATCCTTCCTTTTTCCTTTTTCTACTTAGTTGATGTAACTGTTAAGTGAGCCCAAAGAGAGTGGTATTTTTCTTTTTTTTTTTTTCCTAAGGAAACCATTGAGATATTAACAATTTGTTCTTTTACTAATGTCCTCAGTGGATGATAGTGCATATATTCTGCTTAAACAAGATGACTACAATATAAATGCATATTTTATATGTTAACTTATTTTTAGCTGCTTTTATTTTTGTTGCGTTAATGATTTTGTGTTGTATGTTTTGTTTTCTATGGTGTGTGTTCACTTTAGAAATTTTTAAAATTACAAAAGAGAAGGTGGCAGTGATTACCTATAGGTAACTATTGATAACGTTGTTAGTGGACTGTTTATTGAGACAGTGTGACTGAAAAGAGACCAAATGGAAATTAAGGACATTTAGGTAAATCACTTAACCTTTCTGGGCCATGCCTTTCCTGATCTTTAATATGTGAGAGGATTAAGGTCCTTTCAATCTCTGAAAATGTTGTGAATGGAAAGAAGGCTAAAGGAGAAGCCCCAGCCATGCTGCTGCTGAGCTATATGGACTCGAGGAAGTAAATCAATGCAGACACTGCACTTCATTTACCTTCTTTCCTTTAGAAGGTTGTTGTGAGGATATATTATCCATTGTGTATTTCTAATTTTATAATTAAAATGTTTGATATCATCTATTAATCTGTAGAACCTTAGGTAGAGTACTTTAATGGAAGGCTACTACATTTTCCCTGGCCCTTTTCAAACAATAAATTTGCCCTGTAGAGCCCCTGGCTGGCTCAGTCAGTAGAGCATGCAGACTCTTGATCTCGGGGTTGTAAGTTCAAGCCCTACTGGGTATAGAGATTACTTAAAAATAAAATCTTTAAAAAAATAAACAGGGACGCCTGGGTGGCTCAGTCATTAAGCGTCTGCCTTCGGCTCAGGTCATGATCCCAGGGTCCTGGGATCGAGCCCCGTGTTGGGCTCCCTCCTCCACGGGAAGCCTGCTTCTCCTTCTCCCACTCCCCCTGCTTGTGTTCCCTCTCTCGCTGTGTCTGTGTCTGTCAAATAAAAAAATCTTTAAAAAATAAAATAAAATAAATAAACATAAGGCTGGCAATTAGAGACATTTTGAAAAAAATAAAAATAAATTTGCCCCTTTTTTGAGAAAGAGAGCACGTGCACACTAACGGGAAGGGGGCGTGCAGAGGAAGAGGTAGAGAAAATCTTAGGAAGTACAGAGCTCATGATTCTGAGAAAATGACCTGAGTGGAAATCAGGAGTTGGACGCTTAACTGACTGAGCCACCCGGGCACTCCAATAAATTTGCCTTTTGATTTTAAAAGCCTCAGAGAGGTGGCTGTGTGGCTCAATCAGTCAAGCGTCAGACTCTTGATCTCAGCTCAGCTCTTGATCTCAAGGTTAGGAGCTCAAACCCTGCTCTGGGCTCCACACTGGGCACGGAACCTACTTAAAAATTAAATAAATAAAAGCCTCAGAAATTGAGTATGTCAAAAGAAAGCATTATGTTGTGTGAAAGATGTTTTGTAGAACTTACTGCTGTTTTAATTTTTAGGTTCCCACTTTCCTGTTGGAGTAGTCCCTCCCAGAACAAAATCACCAACACCTGAATCTTCGACAATAGCCTCCTATGTAACCTTAAGGAAAACTAAGAAGATGATGGATTCAAGAACGGTATTTAACTAGAAGTTAATTTCTAGAAGGATTTTTAATCCTATATATTGTTTTCTCATACATAATTTCCTTTTTAGTGTTTCACCAAAATTTTTTTTACATACTCTAAGAAAAACTTAGTAATCTTAATTTTTTTTAAAATTATATTCAGGAAATTAGCACTAGGGGACAGACCTACTCAATACCTAATCTAGGTTTGTTTTGATCAGCCTTGAGTTGATGTCCACAGTTTGTGGAATATAGCTGCCTTATATTACATTTCTTGACACCTCTAAGAATTTCTTTGATGAGACTGAGAGACATGTCCTTCAGGCAACAAGGTAATGGATTTCCAGACTACCCTGAGTTTAGAGGGCCTTTTAGCTGTGGTAGATTTGGAGTTTGCCAGTCGTCTGGTGACCCTGAGAAATGTGAATTGAGATTGGGAAATAAATTCTATATTTCACATACTCATCTGAGATCCATTTAATTCAACCTGCTGTAAACCAGTCTAATCTTGGTCATTTTGGGAAGATTATCAGGGTACTTTACTCCTTTTCAACCAGGTAGTCTTAGAAATTTGGGCTGCAAAAGAATTTTTTTTTTTTTTTTGAGAGAGAGCACAAGTGGGGCTGGCAGGGGAGGGGGGAGGTAGGAGGGGCAGAGGGACAGGGAGAAGCAGACTCCTCACTGAGCAGGAGCCCAATGCAGGGCTCCATCCCAGGACCCTTGAGATCATGACCTGAGCTGAAGGCAGACACTTAACTGACTGAGCCACCCAGGTGCCCAAGAATTTTTTTTTTTTAAGATTTTATTTATTTATCTTAGCATGAGCAGGAGTGGGGCAGAAGGAGAGAGAATCTCAAGCAGACTCCAAGCTGAGTGCAGAGTCCAGCACGGGGCTCGATCTCACAACTCTCAGATCATGACCTAAGCCGAAATCAAGAGCCAGATGCTCAACCAATTGAGCCACCCAGGTGCCCCCAGAACTTTTACTTTTCATCTTTATAAATTCTCTACTAATTTGTAGGTATGAAGTAGGTATGAAGTAATTTGATAATTTTAAACTTCAAGAATAAAAAGTACTACAAATGATAAGATCTATGGTTATTCTTGAAAGATACTAAACTACAGCTACAAAATATATGCCCAAAACATCTGACAAATTTATATACAAGAAATATATTTTTAATTAGTACAAAATTATAAAGACCTAGAAAGATAATTATTGTAGAATAAAAATTAATGAATTTCTATATATCAGTATTACCATTAGCAGTCATGGTTTTATAATAGTATCATTTGTTCATAGTTAGGCATTTTTTTTTTTTTTTTTACTGATTGAAAGGCTGTTTTCTTTGGAAATTATAATGCTAAAATAAACAGAAAAAGGTTGGCTCAGTTGGAAGAGCATGCAACTCTTTATCTCAGGGTTTTGAGTTCAAGCCCCATGTTGGGTATAGAAATTACTTAAAAATAAAATCTTAAAAAAATAAAATAAAATTTAAAATAAAAATGCATGTTAAGGGATGCCTGGCTGGTTCGGTCAGTAGAACATGCAACTCTTGATCTCGTAGTCATGAGTTCAAGGCCCACATTGGGTGTAGAGCTTACATTAAAAAAAAGTTAAAATGTGTGTTGAGATGAAGAAGAAAGATATTAGTGGATTTTGTATTCTATAACTATCTTTTTTTAGTACATAACTATCTTAAGTAGTAGAAAATTGTACATAACCAAGTACAGGTAGGAAAAGTATGGAAGACTACACTTATATAATATTGGTACAGGAAAGACCTTTATAAGCAAAATCAGTGCTAGATTAAAATACTTGGAATATAACAGACAAGTTCCATAATATATGAGGAATGAATATATGTCAGTTATTTTTAAGAGTTTCTTTATGGAAAATATATATGATAATTGTTCAACGCCATAATAATTTATAAATACTAAAACTGCAGTGAGATACTCTTTTCCAGTTATCGCTGGAGAAAAATATCTAAAAATTAACAATATTTGGCATTTAAAAACAGTAGATATTTACAATATGACAACTTGGAAAAGGAAGTTGCAGTGTGACATTTTTGCATAAGAGTAGAAAAGCAAGGAAGGCTACATGTTTGTAGTTACTAAAAATAAAAGGATAAAATAAGAAACTTAATAAAATCCTTGGGGCGCCTGGGTGGCTCAGTTGGTTAAGCGACTGCCTTCGGCTCAGGTCATGATCCTGGAGTCCCTGGATCGAGTCCCGCATCGGGCTCCCTGCTCGGCAGGGAGTCTGCTTCTCCCTCTGACCCTCCCCCTCTCATGTGCTTTCTCTCTCATTCTCTCTCTGTCAAATAAATAAAATAAAAATCTTAAAAAAAAAAAAAAAAAAAAGAAACTTAATAAAATCCAAAATAAAAACAAAAGGAAAGGGATGCTATAGTAGCCAATTCCCAATCTGTATCTAGAATTTGCTTTTTTTTTTAATAGTTTTTTTGGTTTTTTGGTGTTTTGTTTTCCAAAGCAAATGTGTTTTATTTTACATATAAAAGAGAATCACTATCACTTCTGCACATTAAGGCTTTTCATTTTCCTCTCCCTTTTAGTTTTTACTTGAGCTCTTTAAGATATTTATTCTATACAATTGAAAATGGCTCTAGTTGGGGTGCCCGGGTGGCTGTCAGTTAAGCATCTGCCTTCGACCCAGGTCATGATCCCAGGGTCCCGGGATTGAGCCCCGTGTGGGGCTCCCTGCTCAGTGGGGAACCTGCTTCTCCCTCTGCCCCTCCCCCTGCTTGTGCTCTCACGTGTGCGCTCTCTCTCTCAAATAAATAAATAAAATCTTTTTAAAAAAAAAAAGAAAATCATTATTAAGAAAGAAAGAAAAAAAAGAAAATGGCTCTAGAGCTATAGCTCCTTCCCTGCAGGCATTTTTCAGATTGCGGGAGTGCGAACAGATCTTCGAGGGTTTGCCTGATACACTGCTTCATCACGAAGTGCTTACTCCACCCTGGGTTTTTTCAAAAGCAAGCAGCGTCACCAGTGTCTCACAGTCAGTCCCTGCCAACTCAGACCAGAGACATAAAGAAACCGATGGATTCTGTGCCATAGATTCTAGCATATGTTTAATCTTTAAATGTTCTATGATATAAAATAAGCTAAAATTTGCTTATGACTAATATTGAAGTTCTTATTTTGCATTTTATACCAATATTGTTTTACATCTTTAATAAGAAAGTAAGAAGTAAGAATTGGTTATTTAATGTGACTAATGTTTTTAAACCCTTCAGTAAACCATAAAAATGGGTCATATATATATAAAGCTTTTGAATAAAACCATCTGATTTATGGAAAATAATATTTTTGTAGTTCTGTTATTGATCACGAACTAAGGATTTTTCTCTACAGGTCTTTTCACAGTAAATGTGTGACTTAAAACATCACATTTTCATTAAAATAAATCTCTGGGGTGCCTGGCTGTCTCAGTTGGCAGAGCATGCAACTCTTGATCTCGGGGTTATAAGTTCGAGCCCCGTGTTGGGTGTAGAGAGTACTTAAAGATAAAATCTTGGGGAAAATTTTTAAAAAATAAAATAAATCTCTTATATTTAGAAGCTGTGCCCCTTCCTAGTTTGAGTTTTATACAATTTCCTGTTACAATGACCATGCATCACCAAATACTTGTGAAGGATAAAACAGTTTGCCTTTCTGGTGTTAACAAACCTCTACTTTTGACTTAGAGAACAAAATGAATGCATTTTAGAACATTTTTTATTCCAACATACTTTTCAGAAGTTATTCTGCATCCTTGTATTCATATGTCTATGTTTAACTTAAAGGAAAGGCCCAGAAGTGCAGTGGAACAGCTCTGTTTGGCTGAAAGTACCCGACCTAGGATGACTGTGGAAGAGCAAATGGAAAGAATAAGGAGACATCAACAAGCATGCTTGAGGGAAAAGAAAAAAGGATTAAATGTTATTGGTGCTTTAGACCAGTCACCCTTACAGAGTCCTTCAGGTTTCAGGGATAATCCATTCAGGATTACCCAGGTATATCTATTGCATTTAATCATTCTTCTGTGTAAATCTAATGTCACTTGACTCGGGATCATGGAGTTACATGATTGATGGATTTTCAAAAATGTCTACAGTATGGATAGTTACTTTATATTATTTAATTCCCATAATAATAAGCTAAGACAGCTTAATCAAATGGAAATAGCCCGGAACTCAAAAAGTCAGAGCTATGTTACTTGTTGGGTGTCCTTGTCCCAGTTGTGGACTCACTCTTCTCTGCTGTAAATCAGATGACGGTATAGCCCATCCCATCGACTTCACAGAGATACTAAGCAGATAAAAGTGCTTTCAGCAACTGTGAAATGCCAAGATAGTCCCCAATTCCCCCTCCAATAAAATGTGTATTACTCTGTGTCCTAATTTAACATGACCTAAATTGTAGTAGGAGAGAGCTTCTACATAAAAGTTCTCAGTCTACTGTTCATCACATCCCAACCCCACCCTTGTAAAGTGATACCATTCCATTTCTTATGATTTGTTTGTTACCCCAATTCATAAATACAGAGATAGCAGACTAGGGAGCCTGTTTGAGTGGCTTCTGTCTGGTTGTCCCTGTTAGTACGCATGTATCAGCTGAAAGTGTTGCTCTTCCTTCCTAGAAATCCCCTTGCCATCTAATCAAGAGCTGGCGGGCACTGCTACTAAAGATCCAGCAGATTAACAGTTGAATAATTACACATTCTACAAATTACAGGATGGATGATTAAAAGAGATGAGAAAAAAATGTGTGGAATACTGATATATATATATATTTTTTTTTTCCTCTGTTGGTTTTCATAAGGAAACCTCCTTGTGAGTGAAAACTAACAGGTGCTATCCAGAACCGTACATGGCTTTGTGGTATGAATCTCTGCTATGTATCTTTTGGACAGACTCGAAGAAGGGATGATAACATTAAGGAATTGGATACCGTCATTAAAGAAAATGATGTAAAGCCAAACCATGAAACTCCCGCAGCAGAAATTGTTCAACTGAAAGAAGCAGAACCTCAAAATACGGATTTCAGCAAAGAGGTAGAGAGATTATTTTAGAACAGATATTCCACAGGGTTAGATTTCTGAAGATTAGATCAAGTGGTAAGGTTGAAAATAATTACGTTTCATTTCATTGCAGAGACCATAAGTCTAAGTGAAATGATAGGTTTTGTTTAACTTGAGTGATGTATTCAGCATCAAAAAATGGGTTAATTGAACATTTAAAACATAATCAAGGCTAGAATAAATTACTGTTAACCCCAATTAAAGAATCTTATATCCCAGAGCTGCTAGCTATTAGCAATGTGCATCGTCCCTCTAGGCAGATATTTTTCATATACTTGAATCTAAAGATGTATTTCAGTAACTATTTGACAGGGTATCATTTTTTAACAAACTTCTTTTTTGAATCATTTTTCTTCTTATTCTACAGTTTAAAAAAACTGAGGACATTTTTTCCCAAACACTTTTCAAACCTGAACCAAATGGAGTAAGTTCGGAGGAAGTGATGGATAAAGAGGGAAACCAAGAGAAAATGCCCGAGGATGTTTCATACAGGTAACAATTAGGGAAAGTGACAAAGGAATCACTCCCAAAATTATGTAACAGTTAAGAATGGGGAACTTCGGAGTCAAAAAGTCTTGGATTCCTGTCCCAGCTTTGCTACTTAAGAAATGTAGGATCTTGAGCAACTTACTCCCTAAACTGCAGGTTCCTTACTTGTAAAAATGGGATAATAATAGTGTCTATATCACGAATGTGTTGCGATGATTAAGAAAACACAGGTATAGCACTTAACACAATGCTTGGCACCTAGGAATTCAGTAAGGACCTTCAAAAAGCATAGAAAGATACATAAGCTGTATCAAAGTCAGCACCTCAGCATTGCCTGCATGATGGACCGTATAGAGACATCAGAAATCCAAGGTATCTGAGGTATTCCAAAAGCTAGTGTGATACACTATTTATTTTTTAGCTATATTTCTTAACTGGCCTTCTTATGTGTATGTCCTCAGTCCCACCCTTCATTAGAAAAATTACCAGAGCTGGAAAAAAGAAATGTTGTGATTTAATGTTACTTAGAATGCCTTTATTTCTTCAATGAATAGCAAGATAGAGTTTGAAAAACTTTTGCAATAGCTGATAAGAAAAAAAAACCTGCTGTTTTGTTAATAGGCATAGATTAAAACACATCTAGTATGTTAAAAATCTGTGAGTTTCATGACCCAACAACAAAAAAAAATAGTTTGTTGGCCACTTTGGACAATGGTAAGGAATTGACTTCTTATTCCAAAACCTTTTACATAAAGGCAAAGAATCAAGTGTTTATCTTGCCTTTCCCAAATAAACTGCAGCCAAAAAGTTTTCGAGGAAATATTTTTCTTTTTAGAAGAATTTCATTCAATAAGGAATGAAAGACTGAGAATATCACTGTTTTGCTAACCCTAATGAAATAAAGGATTTGAACAATATTCCTCAATGGCTAGAAAAGCTGAAGATCTGACAGGGAACTTTGTAGTGAGTGGGTCAAGAAACTTTGAACTCACTGATCATTTTTAACATCACGAAAAGAAACAACCTGTTCTGTGCATGAACCCCACCTAATGAAATATATTACCTTTCCCCCTAAAATCTAAATCTGATCAAGCCTCAAAGTCCTTATCAGTTTATGAAAAATAAGAGGAATATAATCATCAAAATACAGAATGTAGTAAACTATGTAGAACGGATAAACCAGGTTCTTTCACCTAAGTGGCAAAGAATAAAAAGGATGTGTGGGATGGGTTATTTTAGATTAAAGTTAATTTTAAGAAACTTCTCAGGCAAATACAATACATAGACTTCAGATCTGCTTGAAACCGATAACTATAAAATGCTATAATGAGGCAATCAAGAAAATTTGAGCACTGACTGGATATTTGATGACATTAAGATATTATAAATACAAACTGAAGTGTTTATAGATCGAATGATATGTCTGGAATCTGCTTTAAAATAATTTGGAGAGTAGGAGACTGGGAGTTTAGGTGAAACAAGATTGGTAAAACGTGGATTAGCTGAGTGCACAGGTTTCATGTATTATTATAATGCTTTCGTTTTTTTATGTTTAAAAATTTCTATAAAGGGGGGAGAAAAGAGATTACAAGTAAAATGTTAGCAGTTACTAGCTATAGATCGTGGCATCTTCTGTGTGTGGTTAAACATTTTCACAATGATAAATTGGAAGAAAAAATTTTACTGTATTTTTTAATAACAAGTTGTAAAATATCAATCTATTTTCAGTAGCCCTCAAGATGAGATACAGATCATAAATCATAAAGCAGAAAGCCACCCTGAAGAGAATATAAAGGACAATATTCATGAGCAGGAAGAAACTATTGTTTCTTATGAACAAACTCCTGAGGCTTCTAGAGGAAATCAAACGATGGCAGGTAGATATTACACATTTCATACTTTTCTCCCTGGGGTTTCCTCTGAACCTCTGAATTCATATTTTGCCTTCCCACATGCACCTTCAGGAAGGATGCCACTTCTGGAAAGGATGGAAAGGGGACCTCGGCCTAGATCCACAGAGTGTGCTGGCTTGGGGATCACTTCCTTCTCTCTCTCTCACTCTCTCTTCATCTTAACCTTAACACATATACCATAAATTTTTTCTAAAAAGATCTTCCAGAACTTGGAAAATGTACCTGTTTCTCTGAGGCTGGATTCTCAGAATAGTCACAAACCTACCACTTTGGGAACTGTAGAAGATTTAATACCTAAACTAGTATAGGTTTGTTTAGCCACTGCTATAATCCACATCTGGGTTTTTCTTTGATAGAAGATCGTGATCCATAGCACGTCAGAAGATAGGGGCTCCTGGGTGGCTCAGTCGGTTAAGCAACTGACTGACTCTTGATTTCGGGTCAACTCATGGTCTCGGGGTTATGAGATCGAGCCTCGTGTGCTCTGTGCTGGGCATGGAGCATGCTTAAGATTCTCCCTCTCCCTCTGCCCGTCCCCTCACCCTCCCTCCCTCTCTAAAAATATTTTTTTTTTTTAACTAAAAAATAAAATAACAAAAATGTCTATGCTACTTTCAGGGGTTTTTTTTTTCCTTCACAGATTTGATTTTCTCTTTTTTTCTTTATGATATTTGGGAAGGGATGGGGATGAGGGATCATAAAACTAGTGCACATTATCAGCATTGCTTCTCATAGTCCAATAAGCAAAAAACCATTCTTAATAATCCTCCCTCCTGGGGTACCTGGGTGGCTCAGTGGGTTAAGTGTCTACCTTCAGCTCAGGTCATGATCCCAGGATCCTGGGATCGAGTCCCGCTCGGGACCCCCACTCAGCAGGGAGTCTGCTCCTCCCCCTGCTTGTGCACACACTCTCTCTCTCTCTCGCTGTCTCTCAAATAAATAAAATCTTTTTAAAAAATAGTAATCCTCCCTACTTTGACCCTCCTCCCCATCATTTTGCAAAAGGGCAAATACAGTGAAATTCAATTATTTGGGACTGTTCTTAGGAAGAACATGGGATTCTGGCAGTATTCTCTATAGCTTATATACATATAACATGCAAATTTATGTGGTAAGTCGTGTTTCCTTGTAAAAGATATTAAGCACTGTCTTTTCTTTTGCCTCTCTCATTTATAAGGCATTATGCACAGGAATTCTCCCTTTTTTTTTAATTATCAATGACCACTTTCTGTTTTTGTTTTGGCACAACGGCATAAAGTGTGTGGGTGTATTAAAATCACAACATTTAAACTATCGATGGTATTTAGCTGCATGGAACTAGAAAGGCTTTTAAAAGTGAAACCCAGAAGCGCCCGGCTGGCTCAGCCAGTAGAGCATGGGACTCTTGATCTCAGGGTTGTGAGTTCAAGCCCCATGTTAGGTAGAGCGTACTTTTAAAAAAATTGTTTTAATAAATTAATTTTTAAAAAGTGAGACCCAACAGGAGTGATTCATAGGTAGACACCTAAAAATTAACCTCAAAGCCAAAAAAAAGGGGGGGGGGGATGACAAGAATTTTCTTTTCCAATTTTGTGGAGGTACAGTTGACATAAAACATTGTGTACAATGTCTAAGCTTAAGGTATAGGAGGAAGAAGAATTTTTAAACAGTCTTCAAGAGACATTTCATGCTAAATAATAATTGTCAATTTCAAAGAACCCAGATACAACTATTAATTCCTTCCTGAAGCATGTTCTTATTTTATGGGATCACAGTGTCCAGATTTCCTTCTCCAGATGTGTCCTAAAGATGTTTACCTTCTTGCATTCTCTTGGTGTGTTTTAGTGCAAAGTCTGTCCCCGTCTCCTGAGTCCTCAGCATCGCCCGTTCCAGCTACTCAGCCGCAGCTCACAGAGGGATCTCATTTCATGTGTGTGTAGTCTCGGAAAAAGTACGTCCGTTACCCTTTGCATTTGTGCTTGAACTTGAGTTTTTAACTGGAGTTCTATTCACTCGTTGGTTTGGTGAACAAAAACTTGAGATTGATCCTGGACTGTGCGTTAGGGATCGCTGGCAGGGCAAGGAGGCTGTGTATTTGGGCCATGGCCAATCACTCAGATCTCCAACATCATCAGCCCTTCCAGTGATTTGCTACGTGACAAAATTTCTCTGTCTCTTATTTCATCGTCCATAAAAACAGCAAAACGAAGAGCGGATGGCCTGTGCCAAGACAAGCCTCACGGTGTTTTGCAGCTGTGCTCCCACTTAGCATTCCTTTCCATAGTCAGATCTGAGAATTCTGTGGAAGCGATTACATGTTGATCAAGTAATGTTTTTTACAGTTCGTGAGACATGTCTACCGCATGGGGAGTCTGTTAATTATCTTAAAGTACAAAGGAGTGTTTGTGGTACGGCCAGCTACATGGAGTCGTTAAGATCTATCAGAAATTATTTTGAAATAATTAATTTTTTTTAAGTAAGGGAGGTCACTACTAAAAAAGCTGTGGGTGGGGCCGGGGAAAGGAGGAATCCTTACTTGAACATTGTTCCTTGGACCACAGTCTAAGACCTAAGAATAATTTCCTAAGGTCTTTTAGCAATTTTATAGAAAAATGCTAAATTTTTCTTGCAGTTTTGGACTTGTAGATATATACTCTTTTTTTTACTTTTCAGGAAAACTGAGATATGGAGTCATTTATGCCTTTTTCTGCATTTTTTTCTCATACCATCTATCAGATCTAGGAATATTGTATGCTTTAGGGTTACCACCAGTTTCTGTTAAACAATTATAAGCAGCAAAAATACATAGAGATATTACAAACATTGTTGCTAACATATTCTTTGACTTTTAGATTCTCAAAATAAATTAGTACAAATACTAAATTGACTTACCCAGTAGTGCTTATTTTCTAGAATCTTCTTCCATTCATACCTTTTTGTAGCAACTGTAACCTGTGTCCTTTTGTTCATCTGGAAGGATTTATGTCTGTCTTGTCATATTTGTAACTTTTATTTAAGATTATGTCTACATAGAGCCTAGAAGAGGCCTTTGTTTGTCAGTTGGTATTTATGCAGGATTGACATCCTTTCTCGAGTTACAAACCACCGTTTGTTATAGTCTTACCTGTGTCTTGCCTCTGTCACTCAGGCATTTAAACTTTTAACTGACTGTGTTTTGAAGTGACAGTGGCCGCTAGTGACAGAAAAATACCAGAATAGGAATAGTCAGCATGCTTATCTCATTCGTCTTGTGCAAGGACTTGATAGATGGCCTCTGTCCGTCTTAGTGGAGAAGTGTACATTAAAATCCAGTCTCATTATCTTTTGGTTCAATAAACAGGTTACCATTCTTTGTACACAGACCAATGATAATAAAGAATGTTGTCTGACAATAAAGAGTATGTTCAGTTAAAACTCAAGTACATTTCCAGGTTCCTTAAGTTGTTATTATTGGATTTTGTTTCGTTTTACTTTCACTCTAAGAGCCAGTGGCATGACATATTGGAATGGCGTCCAGTTATTGCCGGATATTTTCTAGACTTCTGGCACACAGCCACCTGGAATAGCTAGTGGCACTCAAAGCGGTATTACTTTCTGTCTTCTCACTGTGTGTATGTCATCTCGCTGACTTAGTCTTTTTGGCAGGTTTATATAAACCTTTGGAAAGGTTTATAAGTGACGCTGCTGCATAGGCAGCTTAATATATATCTTAGCAAAGTTATGCAAATCTTTGCTCATTTTGTTGATCTTTTGGATTGAGCCACAAATTTGGTTACTTTTTTTTTTATTCTGAATTGTTATTTAATTGCATTCTTGGCTTTGTGAATTAAACCTATGAAATGACAAGAAAAGGTCCTTCCATTGTATTATGTCTTAGGATTTTCGTGGCCATGCTTGTCAGTTCCGTTGTTATAGAACACTGCCCTCAATTACTTTAGGAAATTGTCACTCATTAATTTTGCAGGTGTCAAGTAATTTTCCCTGTCTTTATTTTTCAGCTATACTGACTCCTGTTGAAACCATTCAAAACTAAAGACATGGACCTTCAGCAATGTGAGAAGATATTGTACAGTATATTTTAAATCTATGAAATTCATAGTTCTGATGCTTTTGGCCACAGAGCATCATTTTATCACTTCTGGAAAATGTTTATTCCAAACAGCTTTAATGGCTCATATGTACACTCCATAATCTCAAGGTTGTTGTTCTGACACCAGCTTGCTGCTATGATTTCAGAGCACATAAGTAAAGGTGCTTTTTTAATGTGCGGTCTACAGCCAGATCTTACTTAGTTGCTGATTTCCAGATTTTGATGTTTCTAAAGTTTAGGTGGATTTATATTTCTTTTTGCTTTTTCAGTACATAAATTTAGTTATTATTTCCAATGAAGCTTGTTTTCCTTTTTTATTTTTTTTTTCTTCCCATTTTGGCTACTGCAATGCTTTGTTTCACACTTGATTTGTAAAAATTTTATATATATATTTAAAATGTGCCATTTTATTATTGCTAAGTGAAGTACGTCCTGTTTTCTGCTATAATTATTTCTCAGTCAGATTGCAGTGTCAGCAGTTACTGCCACACTCTTGTCAGCTTAAACACAAATGTTACCGCTAACTTTTTCTTATTAAAAATACAATTTAAAATGTAGGTATTTTGAAGGACTGGGCTTATACTTCAATTGGGATAGATGTGTACAGCAATAAGCAGGTTTTCAAATCCAGTACTTAGTTTGTGTACAAATGTAATTATGTTCATTGTGTATATATTATACAATGAGCACATGTAAGTATTAAAGGCTACTTACTATTGTTTAAATGCAAATGTTCATATCTCATTTCTTTTTTATCATGTTAAATAAATGTTGATGTTCTTAAATCACTTGTGTTAGAATTTTTGCTCTTCCCATATAAAGTGGAAAGTCTGTGGGGCGCCTGGCTGGCTCAGTGAGTAGAGCATGTGACTCTTGATCTCAGGGTTGTGAGTTCAAGCCCCACATTGGGTGTAGAGATTACTTGAGAAAAATAAATCTTTGAAAAAATAAGTTAATTAAAATAAATGGAAAGTCTGAGACTCAAGGGACTTCTCGATGAAACAGTAGTCTGTTAATCTTACCATTGTAGACAACATCATAAAAAGACCTTCTCTGCCATCCAGGCCGCTCTCCCATGTGAGAGCTCAAGGAACTTGAGGCCCAGGGAGATCTATTTAGTGGCCCAGAGTCACATTATATTTAATGACAGAATTTGGACCAGAACATAGTTTTTTTTCACATTTCCTTGGAGGCCATCAGCTGAAAACTATCGGGCTGGTTTCATTTCTCAAAGTCTTCCACACTTATTTCTATTTGTGTTGTGGAAGCTAGCTTCAAACATCTGCTTTCTCCGCTCAGTGGATTGGGCTTGAAGAGGGGTGTGTGGAGCAGAGGGTTACTTCTCTGACATGGGGAACTAGAAACCGTTTCATCATCAGAAGTAGGACCCTCAGAGATCATTTTCTCTTACAATACATTCTTAGCAGATGTTCACGCTCTTCAGAATCAATTACATTTCTTTCCTCTATAACCTTTTGTTCATGCTATATATTGTTCCCAGAGTACAAGGAAATTTGATGCTTTTGGATTCCTATATGAAATGGCTGAAACTAAATTGGCACTGGTCAGTCTTTTTTTTTTTTTCCCATGCTATAGTAAAGAGGATTTAGATTTAATTCAAAATGCAGATGTATAAAAATTCATCTGCTCCAAACAGAAACACAGAAAATGAAATGCAAATAGATACAGTCTATATTGTAGGAGGTGAATGAGAAGAGAGGTTAAGATGGAAGGAGAGTGTTCAGTTCACTGTATCCACATAAACAAGTTTATGCATACTGCCTTTATCTGAAGACATCATGCCAAAGTCTTCCAAAGGAAATAGGCTACAGATTATTATTTCCCTCTAGTCACCATATGGTTATTGTTACAGATCTTCCAGTCAGTGTGTTGCAGGGAGAGTGACTGTTGTTCTTTGGTTTTTCCTTGGGTTTTTTTGGTGAGGCTTTTTAAGTCTGTTGTGTATGTGTGGTGTGTGTTACTTTGGCTTAAACACAACATTTTTTTGAACTGTTTCAAAAAGGAAGAATGTCCCATACTGGAATAGCTAGAAGCCTAGGGAGTTTGGAAAAAACAGTATAGAGTAGTTGTAACTCGGGTCAACATTTCAGAAAGCCAGATGAAAATCCCATACTTGCAAACAATAGGTCAGCACAGGTACTTGTTACAGAATATAGCAAAAGGAACTATTCTCCAAAACTGTGAACTAGATCAATACTCTCTATCTCACCTAAAGCTCACCTTACTCAACTCCTGCTGTCTTATTGGACAGGTGTGCAGAGAGCCCAGGAAGTATGGAGACTTAGAGTAAGGAGGGCGGCAGACAAGCAGGAAAGGCCATTCATTACTCCAAATGCAGGGTTGTTATGGGCGCCACCTTTCCAGCATGGAAGCAAGCTCCAAAGTTTAATGCGTGTCCCTGTTGGGTTGGTTACTCAGACATCACGCCCAAGTCCCCCACATGCCCCTGCCCCCAGTTTATAGAAAGTTCACGGTCTGGGGCTCCTGGGTGGCTCAGTCGGTTAAGCGTCTGCCTTCAGCTCAGGTCATGATCCCAGAGTCCTGGGATCGAGCCCCACGTGGGGATCCTCACTCAGAGGGGAGTCTGCTTCTCCCTCTGCCTGCCACTACCCCTGCTTGTGCTCTCTCTCTTTCTCTCAAATAAATAAAACCTTTCTTAAAAAAAAAAGACAGTCGGGGCGCCTGGGTGGCTCAGTCGTTAAGCGTCTGCCTTCGGCTCAGGTCGTGATCCCAGGGTCCTGGGATTGAGCCCCGCATCGGACTCCCTGCTCAGCAGGAAGCCTGCTTCTCCCTCTCCCACTCCCCCTGCTTGTGTTCCCTCTCTCGCTGTGTCTCTCCCTGTCAAATAAATTAAAAAATCTTAAAAAAAAAAAAGACAGTCATACTCCCATGGTGGTCAAAAATTAAACATAATCATGAACAAGCAATCTGCAGACTTCTTTGCATATCCACAAAAGTATTTTTAAAAATTATGTTTCCCTTTGCACATTTTAAGTTTGACACCTTTAGTTTTTCATAAGTTGAGATAGTCGAAAAGATGCAATTTTTAGCATACTATCAATTTAACTTTGAAACTTTTTTTTTTTAAGATTTTATTTATTTGAGAGAGGGCGACAGAGAGAGAAGGACCAGGGAGAGAGGCAGAGAGAGAGGGAGAAGCAGACTCCCTCTGAGCAGGGAGCCCGACATGGGGTTGTATCCCAGGAGCCCAGGATCATGACCTGAGCTGAAGGCAGACACTTAACCAACTGAGCCACCCAGGTGCCCCTATCAATTTAACTTTGTAAAATAAAACTGTTAAATCAGTTTTTTTAGTGTATCCAGTAGAATATAAATACTGTTTTGATTGTTTCATCATCCATTTTTTTTTTAAGATTTTATTTATTTGACAGAGAGAAGGAGAAGCAGGCTCCCCAGTGAGCAGGGAGCCTGACGTGGGGCTCGATCCCAGGACGCTGGAATCATGACCTGAGCCGGAGGCAGTCAGTAGAGCATGTGACTTGATCTTGGGGTCGTGAGTTCAAACCCCGCCTGGGTGTAGAGCTTACTTTAAAAAAAATAATAATAATTCATCACTTCTTGGCCTTCTGGCTAACATCAAGTATAGTTTCTGTTCTTATCAGTTTAATATCTGACATCCTCTACCCAAGGACAGTGTATGAAGTGGATTTTTGGAGCAGGGAGATGGACTAGGAGCTTGCTCTGGCCACTCCTTGCATCAACCTCCTGATATTGCAATACCTCCAGAAACAGTGCACCCTCCCCCCCCCAGGGGGCTAAAACAAAGATTCAAAAAAAAATAAAAGATGCAAACAAGCTTTTTTTTTTTCTTTTTAAGTAATCTTTATGCCCAATGTGCAACTTGAACTCACAACCCCAAGATCAAGATTCCCATGCTGTACCCACTGAGCCAGCCTGGCACCCTACAAGCATTTTTTTTCTTTAAGGTTTTATTTATTAGAGAGAGCACAAGCAGGGGGAGGGACAGAGGGAGAAACAGACTCCCCTCTGAGGGGGGAGCCCGACATGGGGGCTCAGTGCCAGGACTCCAGGATCAGAACCTGAGCCAAAGGCAGATGCTTAACCAACTGAGCCACCCAGGCGCCCCACAAGCTTTTTTTTTAAAATAGGAAAATTTACATCATCCTTTTTCTCCTTGAACTTATATTTTCCATTTTACTTCATACTTGATCACAACAAATTATGATACATAAAATTAAATGATTTTAATTATTTCTAATTCCATCCATTTCTGCGAGATCTGGTTACTCAGCCATTATAGCCATTCACTTTTTCACCATCCTGGAGGATTTTATACCCTGAGGTGTAAGAGTAAGATTCGGACAAGTTTTTCGTATTCGAAGGAGAAAGGAGCTAATGTGAAAGGAGTGCCTTGATCTCAGGAGTCGGAGGGGTGATATGTTTTAGGGAAGAGTTCACGTGGAAAGTAAAGTTCTGGATGCCAAGTCCATTGAAGTCATCCTTGCCCACATACCCTTGAAATGTTTCTGTGTACCGATTTGAAGAATGCTGTCCTAGGCTATTTGGCCATTAAAATATTTGTAAGCATATTGATTTATACATACCCGGTCACTTTAACCATATAAAGGTTTTATATAGATTTAGCCCGTGGCAGAGAAACTCACTATTGAACAGTTGCTAACAACTATGTATGTATGAGAATAAATTGACTAATGCAGAAACAAATTTTTTATTATGCGAAAGTAGTAATTTGGAAAGTTTTCCCAGAATTCTTCCAGAAAAATGGATCACAACCTTCATCTGTAGGTTAAAAATAAATCTCTGAAGCATTTGGATTGTATTGTAAGAGCAGAAATGTTAAATTTTTAAATTTAACTTTTTAATTTAACATTAATTTTTTATTTTAAAATAATTAACAATGAAAAGTCAACCTAAAACATAAGGTGAAAGACTGGGTCAGAGGCGTGAGGGGAATACAGCAGAAGTATTTCATGTAATTCAAGCCTGGGACAACACATTTAAGTGGAGGATAGGACCCCAGAGCTGTGTCTCTCTCACAAGCTCAGTGCCTCACAAACTTCCTGGAAAGTCCCTTACATCCTCTGTTAGCTATATTCAGAAAAGCCTATCGAGTCCACTTGAGGGAAGACTCATTCTAGCTCTTTCCTAGAAAGGGCTCATCTCCGTTCCTCCAGTGCTGGGAAACCGTGTAAGCCATCATCCTAGGTTGGCAGGATGGCTCAAGGGACCTTCCATCCACCACCTCTGTTGCTAGGAAACCTGAATCCCTCCAGACCCTTGTCACTGCTCTGGGGCCTCCTTGTGTGGCAGTCAGGAGCACAAACTCTGGCACTAGATTGCCTGCCTGGATTGGAACCTAGCTCTGTCACTTACTATGCGCCCTTTGCCAAAGTACTTACATACTCTATGCCTAGTTTTTTCCACATATCAAAAGTTGGTCTAATAGTTACTATTACACTATAGTTATTGTAAAGACTAAATGAGTTAACATGTGTTAAGTGTTTAGAACATTTCCTGGCACCATGTAAATGCTTGCTACCGTTAGCTTTTATTAACTAAGGGCTGATTTTATCTAAAGTTTCTAAATTTTCCAAGGCACTATTAATTACCTTATTTGAGCAGTGTTTTCAGATTGGATCCCAAGTTAGCATACATTAAAATCACCTGAAAGGCTTGTTAAAACACAGATTTCTGGGCCCCATCTCTAGAATTTCTAATTTAGTCACTCTGGAGTGTGGTCCAAAAATTTGAATTCTAATTCTAACAAGGTCCCGGATAATACTAATGCTGACGCTCCAGGGACCACCCTTGGAAAACCACTGACATATAATAAGGTTTTGTGTTGTTTGTTGAATTTTTGTTTCATTTATATGTCGTGATAGAGTGCGAGGATACATTAAGAAGTTATTTACAAAGGTGTGCACAGAATATAGAAGAACCGAAGATAACGCAGTAACTCAGATGTTTCACACGAAGGCCCAAAGAGATGAGGGAAGTAACTAGAATCCAAAGAAGAGAGTTACTTCAGAGAAGCCCTTACTCTCTTTTTCAAGAGACAAAGCCAACCTCAGTGTAGGCAACCCTGCATGGGATAGATCCAGGAGAATAAATGTACTGATGGCACTGTCTTATCACTCCAGTTTCTCTCTGGGGCTCCCAAGAGTTGTACTGGGTGTAGCTGGGAACTCCTGGGGGTTTTCAAGACCTTTCCAGGGGATCCTTGAAATCAAAACTATTTTCATAGTGACACTAAGATGTTATTTGCCTTTTTCCCCTTTATTCTCCAAGTAGTGAACAGGGGAGTTTCCCAAAGGCTGTCTGACCTCTGATACTTCAACTGAATGAATGCAGAAGGAGATGTGAAAAATCCAACTGTCTTCTGTTAATCCAGATATTGAGGAGTTACAAAAATGGAAAACAATGTTTTTTATTTAAAAAGGATGTTGGGGACACCTGGCTGGCTCAGTCGGTAGAGCATGGGACTCTTGACCTTGGGGTTGTGGGTTCGAGCCCCACGTTGGTTGTAGAGAATACTTAAAATCTTTAGGGGTGCCTGGGGGGCTCAGTTGGTTAAGCGGCTGCCTTCAGCTCAGGTCATGATCCCAGGGTCCTGGGATTGAGCCCCATGTCTGGCTCCCTGCTCAGTGGGGGGTTTGCTTCTCCCTGTCCCTCTGCTGCTCCCCCTGCTTGTGCTCTCTTTCTCTCTCGCTCAAATAAAATCTTTAAAAAAATAATAAATAATAAAACCTTTTAAAAAGTGGGTAAACAAAGACATGTTATTCCATGTAGAGTAGCACCCATGAAAAAAATCCATGTCATTATCCAAATTATTTAAAATGTGCAATTTAGGGGTGCCTGGGTGGCTCAGTCGGTTAAGCGGCTGCCTTCGGCTCAGGTCATGATCCCAGGGTCCTGGGATCGAGCCCCACGTCAGGCTCCCTGCTCAGTGGGGAGTCTGCTTCTCCCTCTCCCTCTGCCTGGCTCTCTGCCTACTTGTGCTTTCTATCTCTCTGTCAAATAAATAAATAAAATCTTTTAAAAAATAAATAAAATAAAATAAAATGTGCAATTTATACAGAGACATTTGTATTACTTATAAGAAATTGCTACTAGGCTGTAATTATTGCTCTCTGCCTATTAGGCTGTTCACTTCTACCCAACAGGAAAACGAATGACTCATTCGTTTGTATTTGAAGTAGCAACTGAAGCTGTCCAGAAACTTTCTCACTATGTGCCCTAAGTAGATGCTCAAAGATCTGCAGGGTTTTTTTGTTTTTGTTTTTTTAAGAAGTAATGTATCTCAGGGCGCCTGGGTGGCTCAGTTGGCTAAGGATCCAACTCTTGATTTCGATTCATGTCCTAATCTCAGGGTCGTGAGATCGAGCCCTGGGTCGGGCTCCACGCTCAGCAGGGAGTTTGCTTGAGTCTCTCTCTCAAAAATAAATTTTTTTTTTTTTAAATAAAGGGTCACCTGGGTGATTCAGTTGGTTAAGCATCTGCTTTCAACTCAGGTCATGTTCCCAGGGTTCTGCAATCAAGCCCCGCATCGGGCTCCTTGCTCAGTAGGGAGTCTGCTTCTCCCTCTTCCTGCCACTCCCCCTGCTTGTGTGCTCTCTCTGACAAATAAAATCTTTTTTTAAAATTAAAATAAGAAAAGAAGTAATATATCTCCCCTAGATCCTTGTGTTGGGGTTGTAGAGGCATCTGGAAGCTGCCAAAGAGCAGACCTGAGACAGAGCTCATGCCTATAATACCCTACTGGAAAGTGACAGGGAGTTAATGGAGTTGTAGCATTTCAAACAAATTGGCCCCTAGCCCTATCCCATAAACTGCCCAAGAGCAAGGACAAGGCAGCAAAGGCTTCCAGTAAGGGCCCTGATGTAACTTGAAATTTATAAAAGAAACACAAGTACACAGTAAACATGGACAGATGCTCATTATCAGTGGTAATCAAAGATACACAAAACAATTAAAAATCCCTTTTTACTCAGTAGTTTGGAAATCATGCCCCAAAAAGTGATAATGCAATGTGGTATTATTCACTTCAAAAGTTAAGAGATAAACTTACGGTGTTTTATGTCAATTATATCTCAATAAAGCTGGAAAACAATTGTTGAGAGTGGATCTCAGGTGTTCCTACCATGCACACACACAAAAAACATGAAGGACACAAGGACACTCTGGGAGGTGCTGGATGTCTTTATTACTGTGGCTGATGATGGTCTCACAGGTGTTCATATGTCCAAACTCATCAAACTGCATATTAAATACATCCAGTTCTTTGTATATCAGTTATACCTCAGTAAAGCTGTGCTTTTTTTTTTTTTTAAAGATTTTTTATTTATTTGAGAGAGAGAATGAGATAGCATGAGAGGGGGGAGGGTCAGAGGGAATAGCAGACTCCCCACTGAGCAGGGAGCCTGATGCGGGACTCGATCCCAGGACTCCAGGATCATGACCTGAGCCGAAGGCAGTCGCTTAACCAACTGAGCCACCCAGGTGCCCAAGCTGTGCTTCTTTTTAAAAAAGAAAAAGAAAAAGATAGTAGGAAGGGAAGAATGAAGGGGGGGAATCGGAGGGGGAGACGAATCATGAGAGACGATGGACTCTGAAAAACAAACAGGGTTCTAGAGGGGAGAGGGGTGGGAGGATGGGATAGCCTGGTGATGGGTATTAAAGAGGGCACGTATTGAATGGAGCACTGGATGTTAAACGCAAACAATGAATCATGGAACATTACATCAAAAACTAATGATGTGTGGTGATTAACATAACATAATAAAAGAGAATAAAAAAAAAGTAATGTCCACAGTGAGCAGGGTGGGGGAAACCAGTATACTCGTATAGGGTTGGTTAGAGTGTCAGTTGATAAAACCTTTAGAAAGCATTAAAAACACATACTCTTTGCCCCAGCAATGCTACTTCTGGGAATATATCTTAGAGAAACAATCTAGTGAGTATCCAGAGGCACTTGTAGTTTGTTTTGTAAATGGTTTAATTTATCTCTTGCCATAAGCAGTCAAAGAGTAGGGGGCCCGTGGCAAGGGATGCAGAGGGGGAGCCAAGCTCCTCTCCTCCTGCCCTGCCCTCAGCAGTCACTGCTGGGCCCGGGCGTGCCACGCGGAGAGCAGGAAGCCCAGAACATGTTCTCAGCCTCTTCCATTTCTATCTCAGTGGTCAGAACCAAATGATATGGCCATCTTACCCGTAAGGGTGTCTGGGAAAGCAAGTGTTCATCTTTCCAGTTTCTAGAATAGAGCAGGGCAGTGAAAGCAAGTTGAAGTGAGTGTTGAATGAGCCAAGTTGCAAAAAATACCCCACGACCTACATGTCCACCTGTATGAAGTTGATTTGTTGTTGTTGTTGTTGTTGTTGTTAGGGAACTGATTAAAGAAGAGAATACCCATACCATGCAGCCACTTATGGTGTGGTTAATCCTGTTCACTGTATATTTAGTAAAAAGAGTATAATATGTTTCACAAGATCCCATTTTGCTAAAAAGACATGGATACTCTACACTCACAGAAAAACCTGATATGCGTGGTATTGCTAATTCTCGGTCTTCTTTAAGGATTCTACATTCTCTGAATTTTTTTGGCAAGCAATCATGTTTTACTTTTAGAATAAAGAACAGAACATAAATTTCCATTTTTGAAAGTTCTCATGGGACCTGAAACAGGAGATAAACTAGTCCGTTAAAATCAACCTGATGAGGCCTCCTGCCCCCAAGTGACCTCCGAATCTTAGCCATTAAACCTTCTCGAGATTGACTCAAAGCCAAGTATAAAGAGAAAACCATAAATAAGTCATTTTGGAAAATACTGTTACTTGCAGTCTGTTCCGTTTCACTTTACTTCTAAGAGGACAAACTCCAGCACATCCTCCATTGCCTGACCAAAGCTTAGTCAGTGAAGCCAGGTGGTAATTACTACAGGAATAGGCTCAGCTCAAAATGGTGAAGAAAAGCTGATCAGGGTGCCAAAAAGCAGTCATGGCCGAGGACGCTAAGTAGAAAGTTATTTGTAAATTGGTCCAGTGGGATTTGATACAGTAAAGTTGTATCATCTCCAAGGAAACCTCAGGAACAGCAACATAAAGCGTAAGTTCTCCTTGGAGTTTCAAGTGATTTGGTTTATTTGATTGCTGATGGGATGGCTCATAAGACATTGTATAGACAATGTGCAGAGTTATATTTTTAAATCAAAACTAACCCTATTTTTTTAAAAGATTTTATTTATTTGAGAGCAAGCGAGAGGTGAGAGAGAGAGAGAGAGCGCATGAGCAGGGGGGAGGGGCAGAGGGAGAGGGAGAAGCAGACTCCCCGCTGAGCAGGGAGCCCGATGTGAGGCTCGATCCCAGGACCCTGGGATCATGACCTGAGCCGAAGGCAGACGCATAACGGACTGAGCCATCCAGGCGCCCCAAAACAAACACTATTTTTTTAAAAAAATAATAGCATAAATCTATCTTGTCCCCAAATCGTCAGGTCTGAAGAGGCACTAGGCTTTGACCTTAACAGTACCTGGGCCAAGAGTGTTCCAGAAAACTTACAGGAGGTCTGTGATTGCTTTCTAAAGTGACAGTAATCGGTTCTCATAAGATTCCTGTGGTTGAACTGAAAGGAGAATCAATACATACACTTTACGGAAATAATATATGAACTATGATCCCTTTACCTCCTTTTACAAAAGTAGAAGAAATCCAAAAGGAAAAGGAAGTGAAGAGTTTGGTAAAACTCTGGAAACAATAATAAGGATATAAATATGAGGATTAGAGACAGAAGGGAACAAGGACCAGAAAGTGGATCAGGTTGAGGTCTTAGAGAATAATAAAGGTCAAGGGCACTCAAGTACAGAGTTCACTTAGCAGCTTTGTAAAATGTCTGGTGAAATCCAAAGAATATATACTGTTTAAAATCAAATTTTAAAATGTGCCTGGGGTGCCTGGCTGGCTCAGTCGGAAGAGCCTGCAACTCTTGATCTTGGGGTCCTGAGTTTGAGCCCCATGTTGGGTGTGGACCCTATTTAAAAAAAGAAAAAGAAAAATTATGGTAATTTCCAGATATTTGGGGGCTTTCAGGATAACTTTTGTAATTAATTTCTAATTTAATTCTATTATAGCAAAATAACAAACAAAAAAACACATCCTGTAGTTTTCCAATCATTTCCAATCTTTTGTTTTTTTAAGTAGGCTCCCCTCCCAGCCTGGAGCCCAATGCAGGGCTTGAACTCAAGACCCTGAGATCAAAAAAAAAAAAGAAAAAGACCCTGAGATCAAGCCCTGAAGTGAAACCAAGAGTCAGATGCTTAACCGACTGAGCCACCTAGACATCCCGTCGAGTCATTTTAAATTTATGGAGACTTAGTTTGTGACCCAGATTACTATCTTGGTAAATGTTCCGTGTGTACTTAACAAGAGCATATCATTTCACATCTTCTTTGTCCTTAGAGATTTGCTATCTTCTTGTTCTATCAATCACTGAGAGAGCCATATTGGAAGCTCCAACTAAAACTGTGGTTTTGAATCTGTCTATTTCTCCTTTTGGTTCTGTCAGGTTTTCCTTAGCATATTTTGAAATTTTGGTTTTAGGTGGAAGTGATGAAGGATAATTGGAAGAAAAGCCAGGCAGGGACAAGGGGCCCCTGCCCTAAGAGGAAGCTACCCTTAAAAGGATTTTATACCTACCCTGGAAGGATCCCTCCACCCTTTTCCACGTGATAGATGACAAAAGCTTGATTGGATGACAGGCCCAGGGAGGGTTAATCAGATTAAAACAGCCCACCAACAAGCCCATAAAAACCCCTAGACTTAGCAACCCCAATGGCAACCCTCTTGGGTCCCCTCCATCTTCGGGAGCTTTGTACTATCACTTTACTATCGCTCAATAAACCTTGCTTTGCTGCACACCACTCTGTCTGGTCTACCTCTTCATTCTTCCAAGCGGCCTAAGAATCACAGGCACTGAAGGAGAAAAAAATCCTATAACACATGCTTATTTGGATTGCTATGTCTTTTTTTTTTTTTTTTTAAGATTTTTATTTATTTGACAGAGAGAGACACAGCAAGAGAGGGAACACAAGCAAGGGGAGTGGGAGAGGGAGAAGCAGGCTTCCTACCGAGCAAGGAGCCTGGTGTGGGGCTCGATCCCAGGACCCTGAGATCCTGACCTGAGCCGAAGGCAGACGCTTAACCACTGAGCCACCCAGGCGCCCCTGCTATGTCTTTTAATTAATTCACTTTTTTTTTAAGTTTATTTATTTATCTTTTTAGTAATCTCTACACCCAATGTGGGGCTTGAACTCACAACCCCAAGATCAAGCGTTGCATGCTCTTCCGACTGAGTCAGGCAGGCGCCCCTCAGTGAATTCACTTCTTGTCATGAAGTGTCACTCTTTCACTCTGGTAAAATTCCTTGTCCTGATGTCCACTTTGCCTGGTACTAATATAGCAACCTCAGCGTTTTATGATTAGTGTTTTCCTAGTATCTTTTTCTACCCTTTTACCCTCTATGTGTCTTCATATTTAAAGTGCATTTCTTGGGGCGCCTGGGTGGCTCAGTCATTAAGCGTCTGCCTTCGGCTCAGGTCATGATCCCAGGGTCCTGGGATCGAGCCCCGCATCGGCTCCCTGCTTGGCGGGAAGCCTGTTTCTCCCTCTCCCACTCCCCTTGGTTGTGTTCTTGCTCTCGCTGTCTCTCTCTCTGTCAAATAAATAAATAAAATCTTAAAAAAAAAATAAATAAAGTGCATTTCTTGGGGCACCTGGCTGGCTTAGTCGGTGAAGCGGCAGACTTTTTTTTTTAAGATTTTATTTATTAGAGAGAGAGAGGGCAAGCCAGGGGAGAAGCGGAGGGAGAGGGACAAACACTTCATGCTGAGTGCAGAGCCCAATGAGGGGCTTGATCCCACAACCCTGAGATCATGACCTGAGCCGAAATCAAGAGTCGGATCCTTAACTGACTGAGCTACCCAGTGCCCCAAAACCACTGACTCTTGATCTCAGGTTTGTGAGTTCAAATCCCACATTGGGCATAGAGTTTACATAAATACATAAATACATACATACATACATACATACATAAAGTGCATTTCTTGTAGATAGCCCAATAGTTGGGACTTGCCTTTTTTTTTAAGATTTTATTTTTAAGTAATCTCTCTGCCCAGCATGGGGCTGGAACCCACAGCCCCAGAGATGAAGAGCCACACTCTACCGACTAAGCCAGCCAGGCGCCCCAACCTTGCTTTTATATTCAGTGTGACAATCTCTGCATCCTAGTTGGACTGTTTTGACTATCAGCATTTAATGTAATTATCAATATATGGTTGAGTTTAAATCTACCATCTTACTATTTGTTTACTATTGTCTTATCTGTTCTTTAGTCCTTTTTTCTTTTTTCTTTCTTTTGAATCTAGGATCTCCCTCCCAGCACCACCAGCCAGAAAAATACGGGGGCGGGGCAGCCAATAGGACTGGCCTCATTTGTTTCCGTCCCCTCAGGGATCACAGTCCTGCAGTGTTTGTTGTCAGTGACTGAAAAGAGTTGTTTCATTTACTTTGTCCAGTTTTCTAGTTGTTTACAGAGGGAGGGTGTATCTCTAGTCCCAGCTACCCCATCATGGTCTGAAATTAAATTCTGGAATATGTGTTGTTAATATATGTAAAGTAGACCCAAGATGGAGTTGCTTGTGCTAAGCCCTATAGCAGCAATGCAAAACTTAATAAGTTCCTACACTCAGCTCTCCCGGGAGAAGAAGACCCAGGCCCCAGTGCTAAAGTTCCCTTTACCTCATGTAAGGAAAGTAGTCCTGCTTTCCCCCACCCCCCCAAAGTTTTTATTTTTAAGTAATCTCTATACCCAAAGTGGGGTTTAAACTCACAACTCTGAGATGGAGAGTCATATGCTCCACGAGCTGAGCCAGCCTGGAGCCCCAAAATAGTCCTGCTCTAACCAATCAGCAAGGGCCTAGTGTAACTTTCTGTTCCTTTCAGCTTTGGTCTATAAAAATCTCTCACCTTCTACGGCTCTTCAGAGCTCCTTCTTATCTGCTAGATTGGATGCTGCCCAAATTCGTGAATCACTGAATAAAAACCTACTAGATCAGTAAATTTTCTGTGGAAATTTTTCTTTTGACAGTATTTAACAAGTTTTAATTTAGTAGAATTTTTTTTTTAAGATTTTATTTATTTATTTGACAGAGAGAGACACAGTGAGAGAGGGAACACAAACAGTGGGAGTGAGAGAGGGAGAAGCAGGCTTCCTGAGGAGCAGGGAGCCCGATGTGGGGCTTGATCCCAGGACCCTGGGATCATGACCTGAGCCGAAGGCAGACGCTTAACGACTGAGCCACCCAGGCGCCCCATAATTTAGTAGAATTAAATGGGAAAATATACCTACTAGGCAGGAAAAGGCTTTCAGTACTATTTCTCTTTTCATTCACTCAACCAAATTTTATTGAACACTTACTAAGTACTAAGCACTCTGCATGGCTCTTGGAGATGCAATTATGAGCAAAAATAGATATGGCCTCCACAAGCTTCCAGTTTGGGGAGGGAGAGACTATCATTAATTAAATCATGTGATTATTTTGGTAGGTGCTATAAAGAAAACATTGCTGTGTTTTTTGGGTTTTTCTTTTTTTTTTTTAAGATTTATGTATTCATTTGAGAGACAGTGCACACAGGTGAGCAGGGGAGGAGCAGAGGGAGAGAGAATCTCAAGCAGACTCCCCACTGAGCACAGAGCCTGACATGGGGCTTGATCCCACAACCCTGAGATCATGACCTGAGCTGCAATCAAGAGTCTGACACTCAACCAACTGAGCCACCCAGGCATCCCAAAGAAAGACTGTGGTGTTATGAAAGCATATAAGAGAAGTGATCTGGCAGGTATGGTAGAGAGAGTGGGGCTAACACTCTCAAAGAAGTAAATTTGAGCTGAGATGTGAAAAATGAGTGGAGTTAGTTAATAGAAGGGGAAGACAAGAGGCTTAAGATGAGGCGTTGGCTCCAGAAGGAGCTTGAAATCAAGCCAGGCCTGATTATAGTCTTCAGCCTCAGAGCCGTGGAAAATTGCTGAGGTATTTTAAGCAGGAGATTGACATGATTGGATTTGCCTTTTGAATAGAATAACTGTCATTTTTATATACTCATACAATGAAGATTCCTCCTCACTGAAAATCAATGCACTAGGACAACATGTTTCAGCATGAAAACTTCACACTGATTTGAGTTTAAGTAGGGTGGGGGTGGGGAACAGTGACAGAGGAATACACACAATGTGATTTCTTCTACACGAAGCAATAAAATATTCAAGAAAATATACAAATACATAAACACATAGGGACACATGTAAATGTTGTAAAAGCATAAAGATGTAAGAAAATGATAAATACCACAATCAGGGTGGTAGTTACCTATCTATAACATTTAATTACAGATGGAATGAGGAGAGGAGAACATGATTCGGGAGCGTTACAAGAGGGACAAAGCCATATGTAAAGATTTCATTTATTTATTTGACACAGAGAGACACAGCGAGAGAGGGAATACAAGGGAGTGGGAGAGGGAGAAGCAGGCATCCTGCCGAGCAGGGAGCCCGATGTGGGGCTCTATCCCAGGACCCTGGGTTCATGACCCAAGCCAAATGGCAGATGCTTAACCAACTGAGCCACATAAGGCATCTCTTATTTATTTATTTTAGAGCGTGAGAGAGAGCACAAGTTGGGGGAGGAACAGAGGGAGAGGGACAAGCAGACTCCATGCTGAGCAGGGAACCCAACACAGCATTCGATCCCACCACCCTGAGATCAGGACCCCAACCAAAACTAAGAGTAGGATGCCCAACTGACTGATCCACCCAGGCACCCCTGAAGTACGTTCTTTTTTTTTTTTTTTTAAAGATTTTATTTATTTATTTATTTATTTATTTATTTATTTATTTATTTATTTGACAGAGAGAGAGAGTGCACACAAGCAGGGGGAGCGGCAGGCAGAGGGAAAGGGAGAAGCAGGCTCCCTGAGGAGCAGGGAGCCTGATGCAGGGCTCGATCCCAGGACCCCAGGATCATGACCTGAGCCGAAGGCAGATGCTTAACCAACTGAGCCACCCAGGCGCCCCCTGAAGTACTTTCTTAATAACACCTCGAAATACGGAGATTGGATTGGGAAAAAAAAATGGAATGCAAATAATAATTGATACGGAAAGCTGATTAGGAGATCTTTGCGGCAGGCTACTTGAGAGGTGATGGTACGTTGGACAGCTGATGTGATAACAGAGATGGAGTGAACTAACGATGTTTGAGTAATATTTGCATTTCCGAGATAGAATCAACAGAAGCAGTATACGCCCGCATCTGGTCAGTGTCCCTTCCCTGTCCATTTTACCTTCTAAAGCTCTCTTAATGACATCTACTTAGTTTCACCCTCACTGCCACTGTTCCATCTCACCCAGATTCCTGCGCCAGCCTCAAAAGGACTGCGTGCAGAGTTACCTTTCACTTCCTTCTTTTTTTTTTCTCCAATTCTTCCCCACCAACCTTTCTATCTATTTGCTATACGTCATCATGTCACTGCCCTATTTGAAACCCTTTAATGAGGGCCCTGTTAGTCTCAGGGAAAAGATGAACTATGTTTCCCTGGCCCTTACCTAATTAAAACAAACTGCCATACACTGTTTGCTATTAGGTTGAGTCACATAAAATTACCTTTTCTGTACACCAATTTGCAGTCCATCAGCAATTTCATATGGTTCAACCAATTCATGCCAAACACTGTCCTATATATATTAACGAAATGTGTGCATTTGACTACGTGTAATCCTCACAACAACCTGGCAAAGGACACACCATGGTTGTCATCCTTTTACAGATGAGAAAACTGAGGTACAGAGAAGTTAAGGACTTGCCAAGGTTTAACAACTGCCCTTTCCAATCCTCACAGCAAGAAGGTCGAAAAGGAGGTCCTGAACTGATACCCTTCAAGGTGTGCCTGAGTCCCTTCTCTTTACTGTCCTTTGAGAGAGAACTGATTTTGAGAGTTAAGGGAGGCAGAATGCTAAGAGCAGCCGTGAACCTCGCCCCTCTGAGTACGGGTGGGAGCTATGACTGTGATGAGCCATCCCTCCTGTGATCAGGTGACATTAAATGGAAAAGGGAGATTATCCAGATGCACCTTATCTCCCTCATGAGCCCTTTAAAATCATGGAGATTTCTCCGTCAAGAAGAGGAGAAGTCAGAGAGGTTAACAACTCAGGGACTGGATGCCACCCTCTTGCTGGTTTGAAGATGAAGAGGGCCACGAAAGAAGGAATGCAAGTGGCCTCCAGGAGCAGGAATAGCCCCTGGTTAACAGCCAGCAAGGAAAGGGGGCCTTTTGTCCTACAATTACCAGGACCTGAATTCTGCCAACAACCTGAATGAGCTTGAAAGAGAATCTTCCTCGGAGCCTCCAGATCGGAGCGCAGTTGGGCTGATACCTTGATTTTGGCCCGAAGCCCCCCCAGGACTTCAGACCTAGAGAACTGTGACTGATAAATGAGTGCTGTGGCAAGCCATGGGATTTGTGATCATTTGTTACGAGTGATGATACCACAAGACTCAGACTTTAGCATGTAAGTTTTCGCGGGGAACTTGGATGCTCAGTTACCTCTTCAATTCAATATAAAATTATGCAAAAGAGAATCCTTTTGGGGCGTCTGGGTGGTTCAGTTGGTTGAGCATCTGACCCTTGGTTTCGCCTCAGGTCCTGATCTCAGGGTCGTGAGGTTGAGCCCCGCATCGGGCTCTGCACCCAGTGCAGAGTCTGCTTGTCCCTCTCCCTCTGCTCCTCCCTACCCTCTCAAATAAATAAATAAAATCTTAAAAAAAAAGAGAGAACCCTTTCTAAAAGTACTCCTCTACATCTTTTTAAAACTGGGACAGAGAGAAAGGGCATGTTCCCAAGTTTTGATGCTTCTACTAACTTCAGAAAACAAGTAAGACGTCTGAGCCCAGAGGCAGGATGTCTGTTTGGTACCCTACTGATCTCTGGCAGCACCGTGCAAGTCTCTCACACTCCACAGATTCTTCCATTTCCTCCTCCCTTCGGAGATGCACCGGAGGCATACAGCCTGCCCGGCTTGGCTGCCAGAGCCCCTGCAAGCCGGCAGAGGCAACCGCTGAGAGATTCTGCAGCACGTGGACGCAGATAATTAGCACCTGACAGCCAACTTTATTTGGGTCAGCTCGTCTTTAATGCCTAGTGCCTTCTAATTAAGAGATTAACCAAATTCTGAGCTGTTAATGTGATATTAATAATAGATTTTTCGGCGGAATTGCAGTGGGAGCTCACCACCCAGCCCTTGCTCATAATCATTCTATTCCAGCAACAGTGTTTATCTGTCCAAAAAAAAAAGGGGGACTCAAAGGATGACCAAAATCTGTTACAGCAGTGGTGACAGCTGACATTAAACACATGCTTTAAATTATATTAATGGGGGGCGCCTGGGTGGCTCAGTCGGTTAAGCGTCTGCCTTCGGCTCAGGTCAGGATCCCAGGCTCCTGGGATCGAGTCCCACATGGGGGTCCATGGTCAGTGGGGAGTCTGCTTCTCCCACCCCCCTTCCCCCCCACTGGTGCTCTCTCTCTTTTTCACTCTGCTCTCTCTCTCTCCCTCAAATAAATAAATAAAGTTAATGGGAATCAGTTCCAAAAACCTCCCTTGTGGACCCCCACGTTCCGAGCACTGGGCTACGTGTTGTTGAGGCCGTGTAGACACGGTTGCGGCACAGAAGGACGCTCTGTTAGGGCTGCCCGAGCGAAGTGCCTTTCTGCACTACCTGCAGTTGTACAACTATCCCTCCTTTTCCCCCTTCCTACCAGGGACGAGCTCTTCGGCGAGACCATAGTCCCTGCCACAAGGCCTATCCTTAGACAGCCGGGCTTCTGCCTGCTTCTCCTCATCTCCTTAGAAAGGAAACTGGGAAATTTCTGGGTCCTGAACCTGGTCCTAAGGAGGCTCTCAAAAAACGTTAGTTCCCTCTCTCTCCTCCCCATCCTACTAAGGGCTGTGAGAGAAAGGATTGTGTTCAGGAAGTCCAGTCCACGTACAACCACTTAGTTCATTAAAATTATTCTTAGTAAAAGGGAAACTAGACACTTACGAAAAAATGCCTCTTTTATAGAAAAATGGGTTTTCAGTTGTTTGTTAATGACCTGTGACTTGCATAGAACTATAATGATCAGAGTCAAATCTCTGTCAGGCCAGAAGATGATGTGATTTCTCTAGAGAAAGGCCCATTAAAAGATGCTTTCTAGGGGCACCTGGGTGGCTCAGTCGGTCAGGCCTCCGATTCTTGATTTCCGCTCTTGATTTCCATTCGGGTCATGATCTCAGTGTTGTGAGATCCAGCCCCGAGTCAGGCTCTGCACTCAGCAGGGAGTCTGCTTCAGTTTCTCTCCCTCTGCCCCTCCCCCACCCTCCCCCTCCCCCCATCCCCCGTTCGCTCTCTCTTTCTCTCTTGCTCAAATAAATAAATAAATCTTTTTTAAAAAAATAAAAATAAATAAAAGATGCTTTCTCTACCAAATCCTTATTTTCCTTCCAGAGATTCGTCTCCACCTAGGATAGCCTGCCCTTGTGGGCTATTTCTGCAGCCTGCTGAACTGGGCCTACAAAGATGACAAACAAATTACACATTAATGAATCCTGGGCTGGCTGACAGGTTGAAAGAAAAGGCTTTCAAAATAAGCAATGGTTCTGGAACTATGCTGGAGGTAACATGGGTTCTAACATGGCTTTAAAACCCCATGAATGTTAGGGGCACCTGGCTGGCTCAGTCGGTAGAGCATGTAACTGCTGATCTTGGAGTTGTGAATTTGAGCCCTACGTTGGGTGTAGGGATTATTTAAAAACAAATAAATAAGTTATAAAAAGAAAAAAAAAAAGAATCTAGGCCAATTCACTCAGCTTGCTGGGTGCTGGTACCCATGAGGCCAAGGGTTTGCCCCCCAGGAGCCAGGAGATTCAGAGGATAAATTTCTTCTGTCATCAACACTCCTAATCCCTCTTTGCCATCTCAAAAATGAATGCTGTGAATTCCCAAGTGACTTTGAGGAGGCAGTGTAGACAGGGCCTTTTCAACACTCCTGGGGAAAGTGTGTCTTTATATTTTTGTAATGTATCAGCATCATCTTCACATTCAAGGGACTGCCCAATCTTAGAAGATAAACTCGAGAAACTTCTATGAAGTGAATAATGTTGAAGTTCATGTTCAAAGGCAACGTGCCCCTTGACAAAGGAGACGTGGACACATGAGAGCCCCCCATTTGTAAGTGCTTTAGATCCTGATTTCCTTCTAGGTCACAGGTCTCTCTTCCCTTGCCAACCTCATACATAATGCAATGGCATCCGCTTTTGGTGAAAGCTTGATTGATTCCTTCTCTTTCAAAAGCAATCACGAGAATGAAGCAATTAAACTTAATAACAAGAAGTAGAAAGAAAACAGCTCTGTTTGTGTTTCAGTCCTACCTCAGGAAGATCATGTGGCTTTTGCATAATCTTAAAGAATTTTATGACAATAGTTATATGGGTTTTTTGTATACTCTTAATTGAATCAACCTGTTCAAACAGCTCATAATTTATGAAGTTTAAGTGTTCTTAAGTAATTGAATAGGAGCTTTCTTGGTAGGATATTAAAGGGCATTTCAAGTGAATAAGGACAGCATTGTAGACATAACTTATGACTTGGGCTCATCTTACAAATAGGCAAACATTAGCGACCTAATGTCCTATTTTTTCCCAAATGATATAGAGGAACAAATCAGCAGAGTCGCGCAGTGGAAGCGGGCTGGGCCCACAGAGCAACAAATCATTGTCATTTAATCAACAATGACTAATAAACTTCCCAAAATGTTCCTTTAAACATTTCGTTATTCAATCTGCAGGTACACTCAATACCTAGTTCTTTCTTGTCCTTATTAATCTGCCAACGTTATGCTTGTTATAAGAATAAAGCATATTTTTACATACTAATTGGAGCCAAAGAAATAAAATCCAGATTTTATTTCTAAATCTAATTTTCAGCAGGTTTTGGAAGTTCGAGTTTGCAGTTCACTTACAAGGGAAACCCCTAAGTAATTATTAGCTCTGAGCTGCTTCACATCACCTTACCAATAAATACAAGCCATCCGTTGATGTAGGAAAACAAAATTTAAGGTATTTCTGCCACTCAAATAGTATGGAGTGGTGTCAGCAAGGATGTGGGGCAACAGGAGGTCCCATTCCTTGTCGGTGGGAATGCAGGATGGAAGAGAGTTTGGCAGTTTCTTACAAGACTAAACCTAACCTAAAACTTACCATGCAATCCAGCACTCACCCTGTTTGACATTTACCGGAATAAATTGAAAATTTATGTACATATAAAAAAAAACTGCACATGGATATTTATAGCAACTTTATTCATAATTGCCAAAACTTGTAGGCAACCAAGATGTCCTTCAGTAGGTGGATGGATAAATCAACTGTGGTACATCTAAACAATGGAGTATTATATTTAATGCTAAAAAGAAATGAGCTATCAAATCATGAAAAGATATGAAAGAAATTTAAATGCATATTACTAAGTGAAAGGAGCAAATCTGAAAAGACTACAGACTATGATTTCAACCCCACGACATTCTGGAAAAGGCAAAAAGTATGGAGACAGTAAAAAGATCAGTGATTCCCAGGGGTTAGAGAAGGGAGGAAGGAATAGGCAGAACAGAGAGGATTTCTAGAACAGTGAAACTATTCTGTGTGACACTATAACGGAGGATACATGTCATTATACATTTGTCCAAACCTGTACAATTTCCCACACCGAGAGTGAACTCTAATGTAAACTATAGACTTTGGATGATTATGATGTGTCAATGTGGGTTCATCAATTATATCAAATATAGCGCTCAGGTGCAGGATGTCCCTAGTGTGGGAGGCAGCATGTGTGGGGGCAGGGGTTATAGGGAAATTCTGTGCTTTCTGCTCCATTTTGCTGAACCTGAAACTGCTCTAAAAGATAAAGTGTATTCTTTTAAAAAAATGTGTTGAGCGCTTCCTACTTCATGCTAAGCAATGTACTGGAGATACAAAGATGGACTAAGACCACATATCTGCCTTTAAAGAGCTCACAGTCTTCTAGGGAGACAGTCCCATACACAAAGAAAGGCTCAGTGCTCTACTGGAATTATGGAATTATGGGTGGTGCTATGATGGAAGTATATCTTGAGTACAGGGAGATCCAAAGATGGCATTTTCTTCTATGGGATCGTGCATTATTATATAATGATTTATAAGAAATATATATTCAGTCATTCAGATAATCAAAATCTTTTTCTCAGATATATTTGGCCTTCACCCACAGTTTCTGAAATCAGGGCCATAAAGGTGAAATGGGTGTCTTCTTATCGATGAAGGTGACTTCTGCATCCCATCCAAGTGTGGGGGCTGCTGCCAGGATTAGAGGGTTGGAACTTTCAGTCCCACCCTGTCCCTGACCCCTGGGGAGAAGAGTGGGACTGGAGGTTGCCAGGGGCCAAAGGCTTAGTCAGTCATGACTATGTAATGAAGCCTCCATAAAAAAAACAGGAGGACAGCTTTTTTATTCTCTTTTTTCAGAGAGCTTCCACACTTGGGGACCCAGAATGCTTGCACATGCCACCAGGCTCCATGAGGATAGAAGCTCCTTTGTTAGGGACCTCACCCTATGTGTCTCCTCATCTGGCTGTTGATTTGTATCCTTTGTGTCCTTTACAGATATTGGTCAGGGTTCTCTTCTGTGCTACAACCAAACACACACACACACACACACACACACACACACACACAAGATTCCTGGCATTATCTCTTTTCTACTGCCTAAAAATTGTGTAATTGAGAGGGAATAAGGGAGGTAGGTAAACCAGTGATATTTTACTTGCTCTTATGACCAGCCCAGAATGATGTCCAAATAATCATTGAAAATATTCTTTAAATGTTATTCTTCAAACATTTATTCAGTACCTATTAGGGACCAAATGATAAGACTGGAAGAGAGGACAGTTTGGTCAAATTATAAGAAGCCAATAATAGGAAGCAAAGCCCTTCTCCTGAGCTCTGTGAGTCATTCTAGCTAATTATCAAACCCGGGAGGGGGTTGTAGGAACCCTTCACTCATAGCTGGTCAGTCAGAAGGAAGAGTGGCCCAGACTTGTAATTAGTGTCTGTGGTGGGAGCAGTCTTGTGGGATGAAGTCCTTTAACCTGTGGGAGCTGATGCTAATTCCAGGTAGAAAGCGTCTGCATTGAAATGAATTGTTGCACATCCAGCTGATGTCAGATAGTTGAGAAAAATCTCCTTTGTTGTCGGAAGTGTTGTGAATAGACACTACTGAAACTCTTCAAGGGATTCCCATTAGTTTTGAGCCAAAGAGCAACATGCCTTAAGTGCCACACGCTTACTTCTTCAACCTTAATGTGGATGTTCTCCTCCCTCACCAATTCTCTGGGCACTCTGGAGTCCCCTCCGTCCCTTGAGCAGACCTCCTTGATCACACTTTCTGCAGATCTTGGAACAAATTTTGCTTCCTGAAGAACTTGTCTCTGATAGCCTCCCCCAACACACACCAAGACTAGCCCTGTTCCCTAGTCCACGCTCTCAAATCACCTTGTATTTCCCATCAGAACAATGATCACACTTCATAAATTATGTTCTTAATACATGCCACTCCATTAAAATAGAAGCTCCCGTAAGTGTAGAGACTGTGTCTGTTTTGTTCACCATTCTAACCCAGCTCTTAGCGTAGTGCCTGTTCTATGACAAATGAGTGAGAAATATTAAATTAATAGTATTTTATAGTATACTGAAGAGAAAAGCCCACCAATTATTTTATGTGAGAGTATGAGCCCGCCAATTATTTTATGTGAGAGTATGAGCTCTGCCCTTTAAGATGCTGGAATAAAAAAGGGCCGCTGTGCCATTTTCTAAAAGTGCAAGGAAAATAATAAATTTCCTTATAAAAGAGCCTTATGGATTAACTAAAATATCAAGTCATTTGCTTTGACTGAAATGATATGTCAATATGTTATCTCCATCCTCCTCCGAAGCTCTGATTACAAGATTTATTTACCTTTGACTAAAGATCAAATTAATGGCTACATAAAAAGATAGTTTAATAGACAAAATGAGATGTACCAAGGAGCAATGGAAAGCAGACTGACTTTGGAATTCCAGGAACTCCAGGACTGGGGTGTGACCATGGGCCTGTTCCTTAATTTCTCTTAGTCTAAGTTTCCCCATACATAGAATGAGTTTAATAGTTTTTAATCTGATAGGCTATGCAGATTAAAAATGAAATAATAGGGGCACCTGGGTGGCTCAGTCACTGAAGCATCTGTCTTGGGCTCAGGTCATGATCTCAGGGTCCTGGGATTGAGCTCCAGGTCAGGTTTGCTGCTCAGCGGGGAGTCTGCTGGTCCCTCTTCCCCTGCCCCTCCATCCACTCCTGTGTTCTCTCTACCCCCGCAAATAAAGTCTTTTAAAAAATGAAATAATACATTTAAAATTCAATATTTTGGGGGTGCCTGAGTGGCTCAGTCAATTGGGCATCTGCCTTTGGCTTGGGTCGTGATCCCGGGGTCCTGGGATCGAGTCCTGAGTTGGGCTCCCTGCTCAGCAGGGAGACTGCTTCTCCCTCTCCTTCTACCCCCCCCCCAGCTCTCTCTTGCTCTCTCTCTACCTCAAATAAATAGGTAAAATCTTTAAAAATAAATAAATAAAATAAAATAAACTTTAAAGTTTTGGGGCGCTTGGGTGGCTCAGTTGTTAAAGCGTCTGACTTTGGCTCAGGTCATGATCTCAGAGTCCTGGGATCAAGCCCCACATCGGGCTCCCTGCTCAATGAGGAACCTGCTTCTCCCTCTCCCACCCCTGCTTGTGCTCTCCCTCTTGCAATCTCTCTCTCTCTCTCAAATAAATAAATAAAATCTTTTTAAAAAATTAAATAAAAAATTTTTAAAATTTCAGGAAAGTGGTGCCTGGGTGGCTCAGTCGTTAAGCATCTGCCTTCGGCTCAGGTCATGATCCCAGGGTCCTGGGACAGAGCCCCGCGTCGGGCTTCCTGCTCCGTGGGAAGCCTGCCTCTCCCTCTCCCACTCCCCCTGCTTGTGTTCCCTCTCCCAATGTGTCTCTCTCTGTCAAATAAATAAATAAAATCTTTAAAAAAATTTTTTTCAGGAAAAATAATGGAAATCATTCTGAAAGATAGTCACCAGATAGAAGATACATCTCATTATGAACATAAAAACTAAAGAAAAAAAGGTTATCCTGCACAATAGGAATAACCATTCAAGAGATTAAAAAATTGTAATAAAAAAAAGATCTGAGGGACGCCTGGCTGGCTCAGTCAGTACAACATGCGACTCTTGATCTTAGGGTTGTAAAATCAAGCCCCGTGTTGGGTATAGAGATTACTTTAAAAAATTAAAAAAAAAAAAGATCTGAGTCATGATGGCAACAGAGCCCCTAAATTGCCTTAAGAATAAACTTAACAAGAAATAGAAAACATTAGTGAAGGAAGTGAAAGAAGGTTTAAATGGAGAGACATACCATATTCCTAAATTGAAATACAGTCATCCCATGAAATCAGCCTATGAATTCAGTGTCAATCCTCATTATTTCTCATAGAGATTTTTTATGTAAATTGACAGGCTGATTCTTAAATTCATTTGGTAGAATAAATGACAAGGAATAGAAAAAAACAATTTTAAGGAAGGAAGATTAGTAAGTAAAATCTTGCCCTATTAGATTCTGAAGCATAGCCTGGTGCCATAGTTATTAAAACCATTAAGATATTGGTATTTGATATAACAAAATACAGCCCCGAAAGAGAACAGCATCTGGAAAGAGGGAGACTTTCAAATGAATAAAGAAAGAGTGGGCAATGTCTCCCTATTTCATCATATTGAAGGAAAAATAGTAATCTCTTTCTCACACTGTTCCCCAAAATAAATTCCAGATGAATTAACCTTGAGAAAGTTAAAATCTAAAAAAAAAAAGCAGGAAATATAAATTACCCATAAGAAAAAGTTTTTTAAAAATGACCTGAAATAACATATTTAAGCCTATCAGATTGGCAAAGATCCAAATATTTGCTAAGACACTCTGTTGTGACATGAGAAACAGACACAGAAACTCATATTTTGTGGTTAAGAGTATAAATTGAGGGGTGCCTCACTGGCTCAGTTGGTAGAGGTTGCGAATCTTGATCTCAGTGTTGTGAGTTCGAGCCCCATGTTGGGTGTAGAGATTACTTAAAAATAAAATCTTTTAAAAAAAAGAGTATAGGGGCGCCTGGGTGGCTCAGTCAGTTAAGCGTCTACCTTCAGCTCAGGTCATGATCCCAGGGTCCTGGGATTGAGCCCCACATTGGGCTCTCTGCTCAGCGGGGAGCCTGCTTCTCCCTCTCCCTCTGCTGCTCCCCCTGCTTGTGATCTCTCTCTCTCTGTCAAATAAATAAATCAATCTTTAAAAAAACAAAAAACAAAAAAAGAGTATAAATTGATACAACCTCTATAGAGGCAATTTGGTGGCACCTATAGAAATTACAAATGCATATTTAGCCTAAAAATACACATGTACACATGTGAAATGACATACGCTACAGCAGCGTGGTTTGTAATAACTGCAAAAGATTAGAAAACACATAAATGGCCATTGGTAGGTAACTGGTAATATAAATACTAGTACATCCATACCATAGAACTAGCAAATAAACTGAAAAACTCAAAATACCAATATAGAAATGTCTCCAAGATACATATTCAATTACTTTTTTGGCTAATTTAAACAAAATAAAACTAGACTTCACTTTCTTTCTTTCTTTTTTTTCTTTAAGTTTTTATTTATTTATGAGAGAAAGAGCTGGGGAAGGAGCAAGAGGGAGGGGGCAGACAGACTCCGTGCTGAGCATGGAGTCCAACATGGGGCTCAATCTCAGGACCGTGAGATCATGACCTGAGCCAAAACCAAAAGTTGGACCCCCAGCCAAATGAACCACCCAGGCGCCCTTAGACTTCACTTCCTAGAGCAGTTTTAGTTTCAGAGAAAAATTGAGAGGAAAATACAGAGCATTCCCATAGACTCCCTACCCCAACACATGCACAGCCTCCCCCAATATCTGGCACTAAGGTGATACATTTGTTAACAATTGATGAACCTATATTGATACATTATCACCCAAAGTCCATAGTTTACATTAGGCTTCACTCTTGGTGTTGTACATTCTATGGATTTGGACAAATGTACAATGACATGTATCTACCTTACGGTATTCAGAATAGTTTCACTGCCCTAAAATCCTCTGTGCTCTGCCTGTTTATCCCTCCCTCCCTTCTCTAACCCCTGGGAACCACTGATCTTTTTACAGTATCTATAGTTTTGCCTTTTCCAGAATGTCCTATAGTTGGAATCATGTAGTATGTAGCCTTTTCAGATTGGCTTCTTTTACTTAGTAGTATGCACTTCATTGTCCTCCATGGCTTTTCATGACTTGATAGCTCATTTCTTTTTAGTGCTAAATAATATGCCATTGTTTAGCACAATCTACCCATCCACCTACTGGATATCTTGGTCCTTTCCAAATTTGGGCAATTATGAATAAAATTGCTATAAACATGCGGATACAGGTTTTTGTGTAGACATAAATTTTTAACACATTTGGGTTCATTTCAAGGAGCATGTTTGCTGGATTATATGGTAAGAGTAGGTTTGGTTTTGTAAGAAACTGCCGAACTGTCTTCCAAAGTAGTTGTACCATTTTGCATTCCCACAAACAGTAAATGAGTTTCCACCTTCCCCATCTTTGCCAGGATTTGGTATTGTCGGTGTTTTGTATTTTGGTCATGGTAATAGGTGTTTAATGGTATCTCATTGTTGTTTTAATTTGCAATTCCATAATGACATGTGATGTTGAGCGTCTTTGCCTGTGCTTGCCTGCCCTCTGTATATTTTTTCTGGTGAGGTGCCTGTTCAAGTCCTTTATGCATTTTAAAATCTGGTTGTTTCTTTTCTTTTCTTTTCCTTTCCTTTCCTTTCTTTCTCTTTTTCTCTCTCTTTCTTTCTTTCTTTTTCTTTCAAGGAGGGGGCAGGTTGTTTGTTTTCTTATTGTGAGGCTTTTTTTTCCCCCAACACCAAATATATGGTGTCTTTTCCAACACCAGTCAATTCTCCAATTCTCTAATTCTCCGTGACCAACTGGGTGTCCAACAACTTGATTAAATTCCGGCACTATCTACCTAGAGTCAGTATCAGATGCCACAGATAAAAAGACTCACACTCAAAAGTCTGCCCCCACTTCAGATGCCAACTGCAAATGAGGTGTCCAGGCTATCCACACTTTTTGCCTAACCAACTACAAACTCAGGGGTTCCCATGAACCCCTTTTGCATTTAGTAATTTGCTAGAATAGCTTACAAAATCCAGGAAAACACCTTTATTATGTTCACCCATTTAGTATAAAGGCTACAACTCAGGAAGAGCCAAATGGAGAGATGCATAGGCAATGTATAGGGATGGAGGGATGTGGAGCTTCCAATCCCACTTGGGACACACACCCTCCTAGCACTTTACTGTGTTTACCAACTCAGAAACCCTTCCAATCTCTTTGTCAAGGGTTGTTATAGAGCTCAATCTCTAGCCCCCCTTTCCTCCCCCAGATTGTGGGTGGAGCTCAGTGTTCCAACCCTTTAATCACTGGGTCAGGCTCTCTTAGGACCCCTACTCTGAGTCACCTCATTAGTATAAACTCGGAACTGGTGCAAAGGGGCCAGTTATGAATAACAAGATACTCTTGTCACTTAGGAAATTCCAAGAGTTTTAGGAGCTCCGTCAGGAATTGGCGACAAAGACCAAATATATTTTTATTATACACACTTGTCAAGTTTTAAGAGTTCTTTGTATATTTTGGGTAACAGTTCTTTATCAGATATGTCTTTGCAAATATTTTCTCAGGTCAGTGGCTTGTCTTTTTATCCTTTTGGCAGTGTCTTTCATAAGAACAGAGTTTTTAATTTTAATGAAATCTAGCTTATCAATGATTTCTTTCATGGATCACCTTTGGTGTTGTATCTAAAAGGTCATCATCAAACCCAAGATCATCTAGGTTTTCTCCTATGTCCTCGTCTAAGAGTGCGATACTTTTGCATTTTACAATTAGGTCTATGATCCATTTTGAGTTGATTTTTGTGAAAGGTGTAAGGTCTGTGTCCAAATTAATTTTTTTGGATGTGGATGTCCAGTTGCAGATTTTGCTCCTTTGTCAAATATATTTTGAGGGTTAAGAAAAGAATACAGATTAATATTTTGCTATGTTATCCTTTGTATAAAAATAAAGATTGGGGTTTAGGGAAAACATATATGCAGTTACTTAAATGTCCATAAAATGTCTCAGACAGCGTTATATTCCTCACTGCAACAAAAACAAAGCCAAAACAAGCTTATAATATTCATTTTGAAAAGGAAAATTGGGCAGCTAGGAGGTAGAGTTGGAAAGACTTTTCCTTTTGGAGGGACTAAGGTCAGGCTGCCCCAAGGTGGACCACTTCGTCATGAAGATTATTCTGAGCTGAAGGCAATCAAGACCCTGTGGGCTCAAAAGAAAAATCCCCCCCACCCTAACTACATAGAAGAATCTAAATTGGGGGTCTTTCCCAGAATTAAGGTTATTAGCAAAGAAAAATTTTTCTGAGTGACCCATCTCTATGGCAGGGCAAACATCTAATTACCAAACATCAGTTCTTCTTATTGCCCTGTGAATTGCGTTCCTTCCCTTGGGAAGTCCCAGACCCCTACCCACTTCTCCTTGGTTCAGATGACATATATACCCCGTTTGCCTGACTTTTTTTTTTTAAGATTTTATTTAATTAATTAATTAATTTATTTATTTATTTGACAGAGAGCGAGCACAAGCAGGGGGAGCAGCAGGAAGAGGGAGAGGGAGAAGCAGGCTCCCCACCGAGCAGAGAGCTCAACGTGGGGCTTGATCTCAGGACCCTGGGATCATGACCTGATCAGACGCTTAACCGACTGAGCCACCCAGGAGCCCCTGCCTGACTGTTTTTGGATTTCAGTATCTGTGTGGATTCCCCATGCATATGCTATTAACTTTTATTTTCTTCTGTTAATCTGCATCATGTCAATTCGATTCTTCATTCAGTTAGAAGGACCTTGAAGGGGACAGGATATTCTTGCTCCCCAACACTGTAAACCCTTTCTCAATTTGGATTAATGTGAATGAATACATACTGTCAAATGACAAAAACAATTTAGTAGGGGAGCCTGGGTGGCACAGTCGGTTAAGCGTCCAACTTTTGATTTCGGCTCTGGTCTTGATCTAGCCCTGCATCAGTCTCCATGCTCAGCATGGAGTCTGCTTGGGATTCTCTCTCCCTCTCCCTCTGCCCCCTACCCCCAACGGTCTCTCTCTCTCTAAAATAAATAAATAAATCTTTTTAAAAAACCAATTTAGTAACAAATCTGATGTGCTTTATTCAAGGGAAAATAATCAATGGATTAGAGGAATACATATAGTGTCTCACAAGCAGTTGAGCATTCTTCCTGAGGTATGCTGAGCAAGAGGGAGTTTTATAAAGCGTCAGAAGAGGCAACCCAGAAATGGGGTATGATTGGCTAGGAGGTCCGGGATTGCCTTGTAAGGTTAGCAGGACCTATTTTCTAGAGTAAGGTAAGCTAGCAAAAGCTCAGTTAGCAGTTTGTGAGCAGTGTGGGGCGCCTGGGTGGTTCAGTCGTTAAGCGTCTGCCTTCAGCTCAGGTCATGATCCCAGGGTCCTGGAATCGAGCCCCACATCGGGCTCCCTGCTGAGCGGGAAGCCTGCTTCTCCCTCTCACACTCCCCCTGCTTATGTTCTCTCTCTCACTGTCTCTCTGTCAATTAAATAAATGAAATCTAAAAAAAAAAAAGTTTGTGAGCAGTATATGTTAGGACTCTTTGACATGTGTTTCCTGTAAATGCAAGCTGACTTAGTTTTAGATTTGTGACATGGTCTGGGCCACGGGCACAGCTTCCATTTTGTGGATCCCAAATATGTGAATTAACTTTATCAATACAAAAATTAAATACAAAAAAATGCAAAAAGTAAAGGTTTTTTTGTGTGTGTTTCTCTGCTAGAAGATATATCTTATGCGTATATAAGCAAATATGTATATATCTTTTTTTTTTGCCTGGAATAGAGTTTGGCATAAGATATGGGGAAATTAGGCCAGCGAAGAAAGACACCCCAAAACAAATCCAACCTGACTACAAAAGCCAGCAATCTTCAACTACTGATTTTTAATTAGCTTACTTAATATTGCAACACCAAAGCAAAAAAACAATTTTTTCCTGCATCATTTAATCTACCTGCATTGGTATTTCCCTGGCAGGTGGCTACAAAATCACATTAGTTCAATTACAGAACTTTGCATTATATTAGGCACACTATTTCCCATGGGTCCTAATTAAATAAGATGGAGTCAACTTCCCGCCTACAGCTTTTGTGCTAAAAAAAAAAAAAATCCCCAATGCATTATTCTACATATCCTTAGAAAAACAAAAGAAAAAGAGAATAAACATCTTCTTTCAAAGGGTTAAAATTCAGAAATTTTTTTTTAAAAACCCACTGGAAAATGGCTTCCACATTCCAAAGGACGAGGAAGGAAAACTATGAAATCATTTTGAATGGATTTGTTCAGCAGGGGAAGAGCTTGCTCATTTTCCACGTGGGCTGCCAAGTTCACCAGCCGTGGCGGGGAAATGATTTTACTCTTACTTTCTTACTTCATGTACATTTTTAAACTGTAGTCTTATGGAAATGAAAATCCCATTTGGAGATCAGATTCTTCAGATGGATTTAATTTATATACCATTTGACCAAGTCAATCAGACCAGGCTTAGTAGATGGCTTTTTTCATTATAATGTTGTAGGCTTTGCTTCAGAATCGTTTTTCCATAAGTTACAGAAAGTCGATTTAGCAAGTACTGCATCTAATTTAGGTTTTGTAGCTAATTGTTTTTGGGCTGCATTAAAATTTTCTTCTGAGCAATAATTCATATTACCTTTTTTATTTTATTTTATTTTATTTTTTTAAAGATTTTATTTATTTATTTGACAGAGAGAGAGAGAGCGAGAGCAGGACCACAAGCAGGGGAGTGGGAGAGGGAGAAGCAGGCTTCCTGCCGAGCAGGGAGCCCGATGTGGGACTCGATCCCAGGACCCTGGGATCATGACCTGAGCCGAAGGCAGACGCTTAACGACTGAGCCACCCAGGCGCCCACCTTTTTTATTTTAAAGCAAACTTTCTGAATCACTGTCTGATTTTCCCTTCTAAAATCTAGAGTACCCCCTAGATTCATGGGTAGCTCAGTATGCTCCAGGGAACTGATTTCAGCCTGCATGTAGCTTGTTTGTGTCGTTCGTTGTCAGATATGGGCAAGAATGGAGCCGAACAGGGCAAGAAAACAGTACAAGCAGCCCCCTTCTAAGAGATCAGACTCTTTCTAAAATAGGGCCCCGCCCACCAAAATAAAATAAAAACAAAATAGGGCCCAGTGTCCTAACTTCACTGCTAAGCCTCCTTTTTTGTTGTTGTTGATCGAAAATATAAACGAATTCATTTACTCTCTCTTACAGAGCTGAAGCCTGTTGTACTTAACAGAAAATCACATACTAGCATGCGCATCCACACGGAAATGTGCGCCCTGGGATTAACCGAAGAAACTTTTGCAGCTATTCTTGCCCTTCAAGGGAAACTGGAGTAAAACACACCTCCTGCCACTTCATTATGTCAGAGGTTTGTGTCTCCCATTAGTAAATCCACAGAGAGCAGGGACTTCCTGCCAGCCAAATGGTGTAGATGGAATAGATTCAAATATTTGAGACAGAACCTGCTTTGTGTCTGGTCCTTTACAGACCGTTTCTCCAGCGGAGAGCCTCAGTTCAAATGCCTTGCTCTCTCCAAAGCCTATTAGTTAGTGCCTCTAGGAATTGCGGCTCTCTTGTTTCTAGGCTTTATCCACCCCTTCTCCGACCAAAACCGAGTTTTGAATTCTTTGCCAGAGACCTTACAAATCCTGGCACATAGTAGGGGTTCAGTACGTATTTGCTGAATCAATAAAAATACCGTATTATCATGTATGGGACCTGTTGGCCAGACTGCTGGTAGTGACCAGACCTGTTTCTGCCCAAGTGGACCTTGAGAGCTACAAATTCTGGGGCTGGAAGCATTTGAAAGAGGTCTCATTGCTGAGAGCTTGAAGAGAACTGTCAGTGATATGCTAAACTATGTAGATAGCCGCATTTCAGGCTGTGTAGGGGAGGCTTACCGTGCTTTACAAGTGCTAAGATGCAGAGTTTGTTTTGGGTAAACTAACTTTTGTTACTTAAATGAGAGTTAACTCCCATATCAATGGCAGAGAAGAAGTTGCTGATGGCAGCGAGGAGTAGGCTCCTGAAAGCTCTTCAGGGAGGTTAGGTGTGAAACACACACCCATTTTGCTGACTGATAAACTAAAGAACTGGCAAAGCTGTTGGCAAACTATTAAAAGTCTGCGTGTGGGAGCTTATAATGTCAGATTTGGGACTGGATATTCTGAAAGTATTCAAGTCTGCTAAGCAGACAAACCTACCTATTCTCGTATTTCGTAAAACAGAGGAAATCATCTTACGACCTAGTGTTCATCATTAGCTCAAGTGTTGTAAGAACTACACAGCTTATCTGAGAACACAGTATTAGGGATTGGCCAAAGGAGTGGATATAGCTCACCAACTCGGCATGGAAACCCCCTGGGCAGGCAGTGTGCATGACCTGATAGCCACATGGACTAGAGAAGAAAGATGACCATGTAAAGAGAGAATTTCCTCTTGTGCCTGCATTTCTTCACTCTTGCAAAGCCAGAGAAGCCCCCGGGCTCTGGTGAGGGCCTTTGTGCATCTCTAAATGGGGATTTTACAAATTCCAACCTCATGGTGTTGGGAGGATTAAATGAGTTAATCCACGTAAAGTTCTTAGAACAGTGCCTGGCAGAAGTGAAGACTTAATAAATATTATTATTATTACTATGATCATCTCAAATGTTACTCTCAGGGTCATGTAAGTGGGGGCGTGGCATATGAGAATACTGCCTCCTTCCATTTTTCTGTCCTAGGCACCTCTCCTCACCCTAGTCCTGGCCTTGTCAGTAAACACTGAAGAACTCAGGGGACCTGGATGGGTACAAAAGAGTAGAAAAGTGGTTTGAGGCCCAATCCTAGAGTGTTTTTAGAGTCATTTCTGAGACCTTGCATGTTATACTGTGGGCAAGTTTTTCAAAGTATGGTGTTGGAATCATCTGTGTTTTTATTTCATCTTTTAAAAAACATTTTATTTATTTATTTGAGAGAGAGAGAGAGAGGGAGCATGAGGGGGGGAAAGATCAGAGGGAGAAGCAGACTCCCCGCTGAGCAGGGAGCCTGATGCAGGACTCGATCCCAGGACCCTGAGATCAGGACCTGAGCTGAAGGCAGCTGCTTAACCAACTGAGCCACCCAGGTATCCCCATCTGTGCTTTTAACTTCAGAATTCCCGAACTGATTAGAAAGAAAGTTCTTCTCTATAGAGAATACTTGTTAGTCTGGCTGAGTTCTTTGGACACCTTCTTCCTCTTTGGGGAAGAAAAATGTGAGGGAGCTCCTGGCTGGCTCAGTCAGTGGAGCCTGCATCTCTTGATCTTGGGGTCAGGTTACTTAAAAAAAAAAAAAAAAAAAAAAAAATATATATATATATATATATATATATATATATGAAATAGATAAGATAATGTTGGTGAAAATATCTAGTAAAATCATTGTGAGGTCTGTTGTTATCTTCAAAATATTGTAGCATATACATTGTGTTGCTATGGGTGTGTGCCATTTGGTTTAAACCATAACCCGGAGGCAGCCAGCGCTCTAATCCAGAAGTTACAAGTCATTAACAACCAAATGCAAGGCAAGATTCTCTTTGGATCTGGTATTTAAAAATCAACTGTAAGAGACACTTTGGGGACAAATGTGGAAATCTGAGTACAGACTGAGCATTAGAGGATATTACAGGATTACTGTTAATTTTATTAAGTGTGATCATGGGGAAATGTATTTAGCTTGTTAGAAGTGCATACTAAAGTAATTAAGGGTGAAATGTCATGACGTCTATAATTAACTCTATAATACTTGAGCAAATATGAGGAAATTATAAGAATTATTAAATCTAGGTGATGAGTGTTTGGGTGTTCATTATACTATTCTCTCTACTTTTCATATGTACAAAAATGTTAATACTGAAAAGCTAAAGGGGAAGAAAAGGAATTCACAGTGCAGGGTGGTGGTTTTCTAACATTCAGAGGTAGCTTTTACAAATGCTTCTGTTATCAGTATCTTGATCAACAGTGATTCTTTGCAATTTGCCTACTCAATGTGAGAAATGGATTTTACCGGTAAAAACAGTAGCTTGTTGACCAACATGATGAATGTTGGAAATGAGGGGGTTTTTTAGGGCAAAATGAAAAGATATTCAAGATATATGATTATCTAAAAATATTCCAGAGATTCTCCCTGCCCTGGCATAAGTAGGGTGTTCAAATCCCAAGAGACTTGTAGCCTGTATCCTTAGCAATGATGCCCTAGGCTAAATCCTTTAAGGGGTGGGTCTCTGGTCAAAACACTGGAGCATCCTGGGTGCCTGACCCAATTTTCCCTCTGGAATCTTGGCTTTTACTTGAGAAGAAATTTTTTTGGTACTTGTATCTACCAAAAAGAACCTAAAAGTTGTGCCTACCCAAATTGACTCAGATTAATTTGCAAGAACAGGACTTGCGCATAATAGGTTTTCAATATTTTCTCATTGCTTCAGTTTCCTAGTTTTCAACTTTTTGCTATTTTTTTAAAAATTCCTTTAAGTAAACTCCACGTCCAATACAGGGCTCGAACCCATGACCCCAAGATCAAGAGTCACATGTTCCACCAACTGAACCAGCCAGGCACCTCGACATTTTCATTATTTATTTATTTATTTATTTATTTTAAGATTTTATTTATTTATTTGAGAGAGAGAGAGAGAGCAGCAGACTCCCCGTTGAGCAGGGAGCCTGATGAGGGGCTTGATCCCAGGACCCTGGGATCATGACCTGAGCCGAAGGCACACGCTTAACTGACTGAGCCACCCAGGCGCCCCTGTTTATTTTTTTTTATTCTTTTTTTTTTTTTAAGATTTTACTTTTAAATAATCTCTACACCTAATGTTGGGGTTCGAATTTACAACCCCGAGATCAAGAGTCACAGGCTCCACCAACTGAGCCAGCTAGGTGCCCCTACTTTTCACTATTTTAAATAATCTGAGAAATATGCTGTCTCCTTAGCTATATTTTCAAAACAATACCCCACTAGGCTCTTTCACTTACAGTATACTCCAGCTACAATTATTATTCAGCTATTAGCCAGATCTTCTAAATATACCCCCATGCAACTTTACTTTCTTTGAAAAGAAGTTTTGGACATAATGGAAACACCAGTGAAACCCGTGATGTCCTTGATCACCTATATTCCTCAGAGGTCGATGTCAAGGATGAATGCATGTTTCACTTCCCTTGTCATTACGAGTGTGCAGGAAAATCACACGGTGGTTTCCTTTACTCGCACACTCATCATACTTCTGACACCAGCTGGGTGAAACAGTTCTCAGACACCAGCTGGGTGTCCCACAATTTGATTCAGGTCTGACACTATCTACCTGGAGTTAGCCTCAGATCCCTCAAGCTAAGGCTCAGTCTCCTAAGACTGTCCCTACCTCAGATGCCAATTACAAGTTCCAGGTTGTCACCTGTACTTCTGATCTATTGATTCTACATTGGTGTTCTCATGACCCCCTCTCAGGTTCAGTAATTTCCTAGAACAGCTAAGAGAAATAAACTTACATTTACCAGTTTATTATATAATAAAGGATACAATAAAAGGTACTGATGAGGGGCACCTGGCTGGCTCCATCGTGGGAGCGGGCAGTTCTTGATCTTGGGGTTGTGAGTTCAAGCCCCACATTTTGTGTAGAGATTATTTAAAAATAAAATCTTAAAAAAAAAAAAGATACTGAAAAACATCCAGATGAAGAGATACTTAAGGCAGAGTCAAGAAGGGTCCCAAATGCTGGAGCTTCTGTCCCTGCGGAGTTGGGGTGCACCATCCTCCCGGCACATGGGATGTATTCACCATCCTGTAGTTCAGGGATTTTTATGGAGGATTTATCACATAGGCATGATAAATTATTAACTCAATATCTACTCCTTCTCTCCTCCCCAGAGGATGGGGGTGGGGCTGGACGTTCTAAGCTTCTAATCATGGCTTGGTCTTTGGGTGACCAGGTCCCATCCTGAATTTATCCAGGACCCCACCAAGCATTGCCTCATTAGAACAAAAAGTGCTCCTATCACCCAGGAAATTCCAAGTGATTTAGGAACTCTGGCTCAGGAACTGGGTTCAAAGACCAAATTTTAGAACAAAAGATGTTTCTAGCACCTTTCTTTCTTTTCTTTCTCTCTTTTTTTTTTAAGATTTTATTTCTTGGGAAGCCTGGGTGGCTCAGTTGGTTAAGTGTCTGCCTTCAGCTCAGGTCATGATCCCAGGGTCCTGGGATCGAGTCCCACATTGGGCTCCTTGCTCAGAACCTGCTTCTCCTTCTGTCTGCTTCTTCCTCTATCTACTGCTCCCCCCGCTTGTGCTCTTTCTCTCTTTCTCTGACAAATAAATAGATAAAATTTTTTTTTTTTTAAGATTTTATCTATTTATTTGAGAGAGAGAGCGCAAGCAGGAGGAGGAACAGAGGGAGAAGCAGACTCCCCGCTGTGCAGGGAGCTGCACTCAGGGCTGGATCCTGGGACTCCATCATGACCAGAGCCAAAGGCAGACGTTCAATCGACTGAGCCACCCAGGTGCTCCTTAGCACCTTTATTTCTTAGGAAATTACAAAGGTTTTAGGACCTCTTGGCCTGGAGTCAGGAATGAAGACCAAAACATATATTTCTTATTATATCACAAGAAGATATGGAAAATGTCATTACTATAAAGTAGCAGTTATTAAAAAAAATAAAGAAATAAAGTAGCAGTTATTAACACTACAAGATCATCTGTGGAACTATATATATATATATATATATATATATATATATATATATATATATATAAATGGACCAAAACAGATAGCATTTCAAGTATATGCTGATATCTCTTTTTTTTTTTTTAATTTTATTTATTTATTTGACAGCGAGAGAGGGAAGACAAGAGACAAGCAGGGGGAGTGGGAGAGGGAAAAGCAGGCTTCCCGCTGAGCAGAAAGCCCAATGCAGGGCTTGATCCCAGGACCCTGGGATCATGACCTGAGCCAATGGCAGATGCTTAACGACTGAGCCACCCAGGCCCCCCTGATATCTCCTTTGATATAAATAATATTCTCTACTACAAATGTCTTAATAAAGTCCTGTGGGTTGTTTGTTTGTTTGTTTGTTTGTTTTCCAAGTAATCTGTATACCCAACATGGGGCTCGAATTCACAGCCTCGAGATCAAGAGTTGCATGCTCTACCAATTGAACCAGCCAGGCGCCCTCATAAAGTCCTCTTTTTACTTCCTTTTTTACCCAACTTAAATTTTCTTGTTCATGCTCCTGCTTATATCTTTAAGTCTTTTGTTTCTTTGCCCTTTTGATTTACTCTCCTGGCAAAACCCTGGTGCCAGAACAATCCAATACACTTGTCATAAACTCCTAAGAACTTCTTCAAGCATCTCCATCACCCCACTGAACAAAAATGTAAAGGTCCTCTAGCCTTACCAATCCAAATCAATTTTGGCATGAATCTCAGGCCCAAAATAGGACAGTTATAATCTCTTCCTCAAGGTATTTGGAGTCAAAATTCAAAGAGTCTTGTCAGTTTCTTCATGGCTAAAGAATTGAGCAAGTGTTATTGAACATACTCAATGGTTGGAATAGTATGGGCACTGGCCATTCAGAATGATGGTTTACAATCGTGATTGTAAACCAGGTTACACTACAATGGTCTGGAAGCCCCTGATATGCTGTTTGTTGTCCCTGTAGTTGCTGGATCATGAGGAGAACCCAGAGGTCCTAAGGGAGATGGTGCCGTTCAGTATTTTAAAACCTGTATATGAAACTTGAGAGCTCTGTACAACCATGCTTCTTGCCATGTTGTTATATTACTTCTGTTATAGTTTACTTTAAAACACTTCCTTATAAACAGTGTAATGTACTTGTGTGTAAATCAGCTTTCATCTACACCCTGGGGAAGGTTGGGTATCATTAGAGTTACCCTATTAGGAATTCACACTCTAGGGGAAGTTAGTTATAATCTGAAGTGCCCTAATCAGGGATCCATAATCCCCAGGTGGCTACTTAAGCATTTCAAGGATCTTTATTGAAATTTATATCAGAAGTTTCATTAATTAGCTTAAGGGACGTTAGAAATACATTTTCATTGGTGAAATAAATGATGTCCCAGATATATGGCTGGCTAGAAAGATGTCACAGCCCTGTCACTCATGTGAATGAGATGCAAGAAGATACCTGCCTCAAAACAAAACAAAACCAACCAACAAACAAACAAAAAAACCAAGAACACGCCTGACCAGAGTATAAGTTTCACAAGAGCAGGGATTTTTATTGGCTTTATTCATAGCTATATACCCAATGCTAAGAACAGTGCCTGACACAGAGTAGACAATCTATTCAATACATGGTGAGTAAGTTGGTAGGAAGCCCAGCAATCTACCACCTTCTTGGTCTAAGTTCCATTTGATTCTGTGTTATCCACCTCTCCCCAATGCCTTCTATTCCATTTTTGGGAATGACAGACTTGACAGACAGACCTGAATAGAAGGCTGGCTGATTCTCTGTTGGATATTGCTGTGCCTACCTCAGAGTGAGTCTCTCATACAAGACTCATGTGGGCATACCTGAGGACAAAGAGTGAAGATTTCCTGAAACTTATATGAACATGTTATATGACTTTTTTGCCCACTTGGCCAATAAAAGTTTATACATTGGAAGAATTATGATGAAGTCTTGCTTTCCTTGTAATCTACCTCCTGCTTTCAGTGCTGGGAGGAAGGCATGCCCAGCTTTCACTTAGTCCAATCAATGGATGCTATTGACAGTTACTAATAGAAACTGATCATTGCTAAAAGGTCAAATGGACTGAAGACAATTTGCAATACACGGGGAAAACTGAGGTAGAAGCACATAAAATTTTATATATTGGTGCCAATACAAATCAATGATCTTCTTCCTCAAGAGACAATCAGTGCTGTCCAAGAACATGGAGGATGAATACAGGAGCCTCTTGTCTGAGATCAGAATCAGCAGGACAGACGTTATTTGCCAGGAAGACTTCCTAGAACAAGAAAAGAATGGGCCAAGGAGGTAGACTTGGGAACCAACATTTCAAAAACAGGACGATCAAGAAGAAACCGTGAAAGATACCAGCAATCTAGAAGCTGTGGCATTGTAGAAATAAGAGAGGAGAGGAAAAGAGGATGGAGCAGAGGAGAAAATGCAGCAAAGCGCACAATGCAGAATTTGGTCTGAGACTTAATTGCATTGCAATGTGATAGCAAGTTTGTAAGCGCAGAGCTGAGGAGTATCCTCCCGATTGAGTTAATGATTTTACTGAGAGTCATCTTAAAAAACATGGGGATGGGTCCTGGGATCAAGTCCCTCATCGGGTTCCCTGCTCAGCAGGGTGTCTGTTTCTCCCTCTCCGTCTGCCCCTCCCCCCATTCGTGCTCGCTCTCTTCCTCTCTCTCTCTTTCAAAATAAATAAATAAAATCTTTTTAAAAAAATTGGGGGATGGATATCATTCTATAGTAGAAAGGCAGTATGTGGGAGGTAAGAAAGTGGAATAAGCAAGTATAGTTCATATTTTAAGAAGTTTGGATGAAAAAGAAAGGAATACTTATTTGTAAGGGTGGAAAAACTTGATCATGGGGGCGCCTGGGTGGCTCAGTCGGCTGAGCCTCCGACTCTTGGTTTTGGCTCAGGTTGTGATCTCAGGATTTATGAGATTGAGCCCTGCATTGGGCTTCACGCTTAAGATTCCCTCTCCCTCTCCCTCTCCCCCTTCTCCTCCCACTAGTGCACGTGCGCACTCTCTCTCTCTCTTTCTAAATAAATAAATAAATAAAATAAAGGACTTGATCATGTTCATAAACTGAAAAGGAGCCAGAGTAGAGGGTGGGATTGAAGACACAGAAGAAGAAATGGAAGCTGATGGGTCAAGATGTAAAGTTTTCTTAATTGGAGTAAAGTTCATGTTGTTATTAAAAAAAGAGAGACCCAAAAATACAGTAGCTTGAATAAAATAGTTTATTTCTCTGCCATGTAACAGCCTGGTCAGTGTAAACTGGCCTCTAGCTCTACATGGCGCAGTCACTCAGGGACCCATATTCCTTCCATATTATTTCTTCCATCGCTGCATGTTGAAGGTGGGTTAATGGTACAGCTCTTTCCCAGCACATGGGGAAGGAAGTCAAGAACAAATTACATGGAGGTTGTACATATTATCTCTATTCACATTCTCTTGGTAAGAATTCAGTCATGGAACTAACATTAACTGTTAATATTTCCATAATTCAGTTTAAAATACCGTATTTCAGTTGGTTTGTGTGATATTATGCCAACAGCGTTAAGTTTTAATTCTATAGAGTTAACTAGTATACTGACGAAAAAAAAATCCCAGGTCAGTGGTCTTTAGCTAGCATTCTATCAGAAAGTGGCATACCCCAGAGGTTGCTGCTAACACATCTTTTACAATCAAGATCTCCACAAAGCCTCACTAAATGGCATAATGAATGTTATAAAAGGGTTTTGTATTGGGGAAGCTAGTGATTTGTTACACAGCAGGATGAATGTTAGAAACGGTGACATTAAACTTACTCAAGGTATAAAGCTTGTCTACAATAGTTAGGAGACTTTCCTTATGTTTGCAGATCAGCAAGTTTTGCTTTATTATCTGATATCTTAGAGATTTCTCATGATGCTTGTCCTAAACTGTCCTATGCTGAGCTGTTGGGATTTCTGATTCCAAAATGGTAACTGCAGGGCACAGAATCCTGCCCCTGAAATGGTTTTATATTTCTCTCGAGGGTATCTTTCATTCAACATGTCACCAGAGCACCTAAAAGGACAAAGAGAGCTGCAATTTCACCTTGCTTACACACTTGTTATATTTACAGTTTTTTGGTAGCTACTGCTCTCTACCTGAAAGAATCCAATATTTGGATGGACCAAATATTGCTTAGGTTAACTAACTGAATGTAAGGGAGCATAGGGGAGGCTGGGAAATGCCTCCAGCTAGGTAGCCAAGTGCCTAAGAAGAAGGTGAGGGCAGGGGGGAATCCCACCATGCATACATATATGGTCATTTTTTCTCTTTTTAGGACACCTAAGAGTTCACCACAGTAGAATGCTTAGGCTTGTTTAGAGAAGAAAAAAAATTAGTGTAGATATAGATGATTTTATAGATAAAGGAGCAGAAAATTGAAGGCCTCACTCCTGAGGGTCTCAGATTTCTAGGAAATAAGAAACCATGTTTGTCTGTTTATTTATTTTATTATTTCTAATTCTATCTATCTATATCTATCTATCTATATCTATCTATCTATCTATCTATCTATCTATCTATCTATCTATTTATTTATTTATTTTTAGTGATCTCTATACCCAACTTGGGGCTCCAACTCATAACCCCGAGATCAAGAGTCCCATGCTCCACGGACCAAGCCAGCCAGGTGCCCCTATTATTTTTAATTTTTAAGAAAATTTTAATTTGGGGGGTGACTGGGTGGCTCACTCAGTTGAGTGTCTGACTCTTGAGTTCAGCTCAGGTCATGATCTCAGGGTTGTGAGATCGAGCCCCACCTCGGGCTCTGCAATGGGCACGGAGCCTGCTTAAGTTCTCTCTCTCTCTCTCCCTCTGCCCCTCCCCCTTCTCTAAAACGAACAAACAAAAATTTAATTGAGAGTTTATTTGAGCAAAATTGATTCCAATCAGGGAGGACCAAACTGGAAGTGGTTAGGAACACTATCTATTTGTTCATTTAACATGCATTAATTAGGATATTGATTTGGCTGGTTTACAACAGACAGACAACATAAAAGACTTCTTTCTCATTACAAAAAATCTGAGTTATTGGTCCAATGGAGTGGGCGGTATTGTAAAATGAGATCTTGATTCCTTCATCTTCATCTGGAGACACAGTTCCCTTCTCTCTGTGGCTCTGTTATCCTAGGGTGTGGTTCTGGTATGCATGGTTGCATACCATGAATCACCCCCACATTCTAGTCTCTGCCCCAGCCCAAAGACAAGACACAGGAAGAGTGAGAGGGGGGAGGGCAACCGGCTTTCCTTAGGAGGATGTGATCCTTCTGCTCATAGCTCATTGGTCAGAACTTAGTAACATGGCCAAATCTAGCTGCAAGTGATACCCAAGTGGGAGTGAGGGGGGAGGAGGATTAGCAGGTTCTGCAAAAAACAAAAACAAAATAAACCAACAAACCTCACTTTAAAAATTAATTTGAGGGGCACCTGGCTGGCTCAGTCAGTGAACATGCAACTCTTGATCTTGGGAGTCCTGAGTTCAAGCCCCACGTTGGGAGTGGAGTTTCATTAAAAAATATATATATATTTTGAGATAATTTACCAAGATGTATAAAGGGCTACAAAGTAGATATAAAACAAATAACAAAATAAGGGAGAATGGGAAGAACAGGGAGAAAAAAGTGTATGAGTAAGGTTAGTGGTCAAAATAGATGCCATACATACATTCATCAGGAAAAGAAAGGGGTGGAACGCCTTTTTTTTTTGGCTTGAAGCCAAGGTAATTTATCCTAGCTGCTGAGTGCTTTTTAAAATATTTCACCCATTACGTATTTTGTTTAGTTTTTTCCCTCCCTTCTTAGAGATTTAGTACTAACTGGTATTGTAATTTGCAGGCTCTAGTAACTAATCCAGCAAATTCAATTTAGTAATTAAGAGTATTTTGAACATTGACAAAAGTTATTTGGTTAGCAAGTCAGATATAAATACCTGAAAGGGGGCGCCTGGGTGGTTCAGTCATTAAGCGTCTGCCTTCGGCTCAGATCATGATCTCAGGGTTCTGGGATCGAGCCCCACATGGGGCTCCCTGCTCAGCGGAAAGCCTGCTTCTCCCTCTCCCACTCCGCCTGCTTGTGTTCCCTCTCTCACTGTCTCTGTCAAATAAATAAATTAAATAAAGAAAATAAAATGCCTGAAAGGACAAAAAATGTGGTGTTCAACTTATTTACTTTCACATTTGCCTACCCATCACTGTTAGTTTATAGGAAAGCGTTTTTACTATATTCAAAATGAGGAACTATCCAAAATACCAAACATGTATATGATCTCCTTATTGTGGGAAGTTGTCAGCCAAATGCAGTTATGTCTCAAAATGGACACATTGACAAATTTTAACTATAATCTGTGTGTGTATATATAACTATAAAACTATACACAAAACTATAGTCATTATTTGGTTGTGTTTTGGTTGGATGACAAACTGCAGGTTGGGGAAGATTTCATCTGATTTCTAGTTCTTTCCAGCTTTAGGATCCCATCATTCCTTCATTCTGTAAGATGTTCTATCTTTTCATGCATACTTTCTTTAGACCCCAAGTCCATCAGAGGATGAAGTCATCATGCAGCTACCGATCTTGCTCACTATGGCAGTCTCAACATGCGGAATGAGGAACCTGAAATAAAGGTGGAAAGGGTGCTATAGCTGCATGTTTTAGAGACGTTGTTTGCAGAAGTCTCTCGCGTGTGGTGGAGCAGGAATCTCAGCCTGAATCTCAGCTGGGTCTGTTGCTGGGTTCACAAGCGTGTCTGGGCATGTCTGGCAAACTGGTAAGGCAGGCCTGAAAGAAACTGCTGACATGGGGGCTGACACTGCTTCCTAGAACAGAACTCATTTTAGTGGAAGAGAATTAGACAGAGAAGCTCTATAAGAAAGACTTAGGGGCGCCTGGGTGGCTCAGTTGGTTAAGCGACTGCCTTCGGCTCAGGTCATGATCCTGGAGTCCCTGGATCGAGTCCCGCATCGGGCTCCCTGCTCGGCAGGGAGTCTGCTTCTCCCTCTGACCCTCCCCCCTCTCATGTGCTTGCTCTCTCATTCTCTCTCTCTCAAATAAATAAATAAATAAATCTTTAAAAAAAAAAAAAGAAAGACTTAGTCATTGGATGGGGAGTAATAAATACAGCTTGGGGTAATTGTTACTCAAATCTGTCGCCAATCTAGGCCCATGAAAGCATGTCTGGGTTCCTAAGAGAAACAGAGCTCTGAGTAAAACATAAAGAGCTGTTTCACTGAAAACCTTCTAAGATATTGGGCACAAGCAGTCTGCTTCGGGGTTCCCCTAAAAGAGGTCAACACAGTGGTCTCCCTTTCTTCAGGCTGCACCATGGCTTTGGCTGTTTGGCTTGTATTATAGATCCTGGTAAGGAGCCTGCAGCGCCTAGAAGAGCAGGGCAGGGGAGGGGGGCACTGGGAGAGAGGGGGCGTGCGAATGTACAAGAGACCTCCCACCCCAGAGGCTCCCAGAAAGCTAGAGGTGTCCTCACTCTGTTAGCAGGCTTGGTAGGTAGAAAAGCAGGGGAAATTCAAGTTATTATTGCTAATCTGCCCCCATTAGTACTGTGGTCGATGAGTTTGAATACTGTTCCCAATCAAATAGTTCTTACTCAGTGATGTGTTATTAGGTAACTTCTAATTATGCATAGAATCACACACTCTCCTAGTGGGAAGGAGGGAACTCTACAACAGTGATTTTCAATCTGTAAAGGACCAGTATTTTTTTTTTTTTTTTAATTTCAGTGGACTGATACTTCTGCAAAATATAGGAAAGGTGAATTACAAGAATACTAGAATAAATTGATGACATCAAACATATAAGCCCCAATTGTTTATTATTAGATTCAGTAGGCATAAAATTACTCTGTCAAGTTGTTATGAAAGTTTCCAGAAGCTAATTTCAGTACTTGTCTAGCTACAGACGGGTCACAGTTTATGGAGGTGTTTATGGATGTGCACTGGTTGGTAGACCCTGCTTCTTGCGGGTTCATGTTTTCATCCCACCTCTCATCTGATGCCACCTGAAAGAACTCCATCATCCACAAGTCTGTCCTCTAGCCACACACTTCAGTGAGTGGGATAATGACATTTTGCGTCATTACCCATTGTGGTTATGGAGGAGAGTGGCCTTGTTCTAAGGAGATACATGCAGAGTAATGACCTCTGCAACTGAACCAAGGCCTAGGGAGAGAAAGGGAGAGGAGATAGAGGTGGGGGTTAGAAGAAAGGGGGAGGGAGATGGGGGGGGAGCGAGAGAACCTGTGGCTTTGATACCTGCCACTTCCATGTGTTTTTTTTTTTTTTTAAAGATTTTATTTATTTGACAGAGAGAAACACAGCGAGAGAGGGAACACAAGCAGGGGGAGTGGGAGAGGGAGAAGCAGGCTTCCTGTCCAGCAGGGAGCCCGATGAGGGGCTCGATCCCAGGACCCCAGGATCATGACCTGAGCTGAAGGCAGACGCTTAACGATGGAGCCACCCAGGAGCCCCAGGACACTATGTTTTAATGTAAGCAGTTCTCAAATCCTCACTTCCCTTAGGTGGCTGTTCCTAAAAGTGATCTGCCTAAAGATCCACCTCTGGGGTCAGAGTGTAAAGTTCTTTCCAGCCTTCTTTATCCCACTTGCCCCTCCCCTGCTTTACAAAAGAAAAGCATAATTCTTCCCCATCCCAAATCTTAGGGGTGGGTTGGGGGGGGAAAGCAAAAATCTCCAGGTTGGGGACGTCTGGGTGGCTCAGTCGGTTTAAGCATCTGCCTTTGGCTCAGGTCATGATCCCGGGGTCCTGGGATCAAGTCCCGTGTCTGGCTCCTTGCTCAGCGGGGAGCCTGCTTCTCCCTCTGCCTGCCGGTCCCCCTGCCTGTACTCTCTTTCTCTGTTTCTCTCTCCCCTCCCAGAGATCTTAAAAAAAAAAACAACAATCTCCAGGATGCCAAAAAAGGAACAATTGACTAGTGAATGAGAATGGGTAACACATCCTTTAGAAGTCAGGCGGTTTTCTGTTACTTGCTTTCAGCAAAGTTGAAAGAGAACCTAATCAGAGTTGTCAGCTGATATATCATGAAAAGTATTTTTTTGTTAGTTCTTTATGTGATTTTTTTTTGGGGCATATAATTTGGAAGGAGTTCAAAGAATCAAGTGGCATTACTAAAAACTCCATTCATTTTCATCTACTTATTTATGTGAATAAGTTTGCTCATTGCGTACATCCATGGCATTGAAAACTAGGAATAGAAGCGATACTGAACTTGTTCTCATTCTACTCAACTACCGATAAACTAGTTGGGGGTGCCTGGGTGGCTTAGTCGGTTAAGCAGCTGCCTTCAGCTCAGGTCATGATCCCAGGGTCCTGGGATCGAGTCCCGCATCGGGCTCCTTGCTCAGTGGGGACCCTGCTTCCCCCTCTCCCTCTGCTCCTCCTCCTGCTTGTGCTTGCTCTCTCCCTGTCTGTGTTAAATAAATAAAATCTTTAAAAAAAAAAAAGCTCAAGTTAAAAAAAAGTCCAACTCTTGATCTCAGCTCAGGTCTTGATCTCAGGGTCATGAATTCAAGTCCTGCCTTGGGCTCCATGCTGAGTGTGGAGCCTACTTGAAAAACAAACAAGCAAAAAACTGGTTGGAACTAGCAGTTCCATCTCTGTAAGATGCATTTCCAACAAAAATTTACTTTTGTGTTTAATATAAGTATTTAAAGATTTATTTATTGTTTTAGAGAGAGACAGAGAGAGGGAGAGTGTGCATGCAGGGGTGGGGAGGGGAAGAGGGAGAGGGAGAGAAAGAATCTCAAGCATACTCCCTGCTGAGCACACAGCCCTACCTGGGGCTCAATCTGAGGACCCTGGGATCATGACCTGAGCAGAAAACAAGAGTCGGAGGCTTAACGGAGAGAGCCACCCAGGTGCCCCACTTATATAAGTATTTAAAATATGTGTTTTGATCAGTTGAAATAAGACTTCGAGTTTTCCTGTGATCACAGGAAATTAAAAAACGACCCTTAAATTTCAATTTATTTCATTTTATTACAAGGAAATATAAGATGATCAATAAAACAGTTCAAATATAAAATCTTTTATTAGGGTAAAATTCTGGAGGGAATATGGAATGTAAATATGAGTTCCAGAAGATAAAGGAAGGATGGAAATTGACCAAGTACAAAAAAAATTGTATTTTAAAAAGTGGATATTGGTGGGTATTAAATCCCTGCGGTAGAGTTCATTGGCTTTATTTACAAGGGTGACAATTACAAAATATTGATAACATGCTGGAGAAAAACGTAGATGTCTTTTTAAACTGTACAAGGATGTACAGAATTTAGAGGACTCATGAGCTAAAAAGTTTGAAGATCTTGAACATAAGACACGTTTGCTCTGAGACTGACTTAACCGTTTCTTGGGGTATTCAAACGAAGGTTGGATTGAAACCTGTGGCTCTGTGCTACGTGTGTGGACTTAGTACCTTGCATTGTATTATTTATTTTTATTCATTTTAATCGTCTCTCCTCGTAGATTGCAAGCTCTCAGAAGACCAGGGACTTGTTCGATTCCTGGCTCATTGCCCGTACACGGGGGACACTCCCCAAACATCCCCGGAATGAATGACTTTATCGTGAGAACTCGGAGGGCTGTTAAAATCCCCGGCTAGCACTCAGGCTTTCGATCTGCGTGTCCCGGCGGCTGCGAGGCGGGGGAAGGCGTGGGCAGGCCCCAAGGAAACTCTGAGCACTCGGCGGGTCTGGGCGGGGGCCCGGCGGGGACACGGGTGGGGGCGCGGGCGCGGGCGCGGAATCCGCGGTCCGGGGGAGGCGCTACCTCGTGCCGCCGCGCAGGCGCGCAACCGTCTCCGCGTGAGTGCGCGCAGTCGCGCGCCTGTCCCCGCGCGGGCTCCGTAGCGCGTGTGCAGGCTGACGCAGCTCGCGGGCCCTCCTCCTGCTCTGCAGCGGCGTCGGCGGAGTTTTGGGCGTTTGGGAGGGGGCGAGGGAGCTAGAGTCAGGAGAGGGAGGCGGCGGCGGGGAGGAGGAGGAGGAGGAGCAGGCGCCGCCATGGCCGCCGCTATCACCGACATGGCCGACCTGGAGGAGCTCTCTCGCCTGAGCCCTCTGCCCCCCGGCAGCCCTGGCCCGGCGGCGCGGGGCCGGGTTGAGCCCCCCGAGGAGGAGGAGGAAGAGGAGGAGGAGGAAGAGGAGGCCGAGGCCGAGGCGGTGGCAGCGCTGCTGCTGAACGGCGGCGGCGGTGGGGGCGGCGGCGGCGGAGTGGGGGGCGGCGAGGCGGAGACGATGTCGGAGCCGAGCCCCGAGAGCGCCAGCCAGGCCGGGGAGGACGAGGACGAAGAAGAGGACGAGGAGGAGGAGGACGAGAGCAGCAGCAGCGGCGGGGGCGAGGAGGAGAGTAGCGCCGAGAGCCTGGTGGGCAGCAGCGGCGGGAGCAGCAGCGACGAGACGCGCTCGCTGAGCCCCGGCGCCGCCAGCAGCAGCAGCGGGGATGGGGACGGCAAGGAGGGCCTGGAGGAACCCAAGGGACCGCGGGGCAGCCAGGGCGGCGGCGGGGGCGGCAGCAGTAGCAGCAGCGTCGTCTCTAGTGGCGGCGACGAGGGCTACGGGACCGGGGGAGGCGGAAGCAGCGCGACCTCCGGGGGCCGGCGAGGCAGCTTGGAGATGTCGTCGGATGGGGAACCCCTGAGCCGCATGGACTCGGAGGACAGGTCAGTGCACTGAAGCGTTTTCCCTTCCCTTCTTCATTTTACACTCGTGTGCCCCTCAGAGGGGGCCAAGGGGACTTTTTGCTGAGATCCCCCTGCTCCCCGAATCTTCGGCCCCTCCCCCAGGCTCTCAACTCGGAAATCTCTCCTGGTCGCCGCGCCCCTCTCGCTGCGGATAGCCGCTTCCAACTCTCAAACCAATTCCCCCCCAACTCTCCTTTCCCCGCCCTCTTTCCCCTCGCTCTGCACTCTTTACGGACCTACGGACAGCTCTAACTCAGAAACAAACCTCAAAGTAGGCCCAGATCCTCTGGCGGAGCTTAAGAGGGCCCTGATGTACACACCTCGGTACACAGGGTTAGCTTCATCCAACCGTGTTCGCGAACACTTGTCAGAACTATAATTGACAAGTGTTTTCCAACATGGCTGGTCTCGCCTGGATTTAACAGAACTTCCTTGTTAGGGAGGAGACCCCCCAACTATCACTTTTCACTACTTAAGGAAAAGACTAGTCTTTTATATTTAATCAGTGCTTCTAAAATTCCTCCTGTGTAGTCATTAAGATACTCTCCAAAGTGATTTTAATAACTTCTATATTTTTGTGTGTGTTTGATCAAATCTGGGAGAAAGTTTAAAAGAGGTATAAATTAGTGTAGAAAAGAATAATGAATTGATGTCCTTTAAAATAATTTTACGGAATCAAAGAATTGGAATCGTAATAAAATACAGCCTGGAAGGTACATCATGATAGCGTGTGGTTTATAATCCTTATATAATGCTTTAGCATGAATGTCATAATTTTAGATGATAATATTTAAAGTCATGTATTGGAGAGAGATCTCAAGAAATTAGCTTTTTTCTAAAGCTTGTTAGAAATAACGTGGATACTGACAAAAATACACTTCATTTTTTCTGAGACATTAAAATTTATTACATTAGTATGTTTTATTTGTTATTATCATTACTTCTGATCACTTTGGAAAACTTTATTTTAACTAATTGGTTTTTAATGTACTTTTTAAACACAGAGAGAGAACCACGTCATGAATTTTATGCTGCTTCTAGCATTTATTTTGACTATCAGTGTTTCGATGAACAGATTTTTAACCATCGGTATTGACTTGGCTTTAAAAGTTTAAGTATTCTAAAGTTCTAGGAATTCTGATTGGTAACTAATAAAAAGAAAACTTTGGTTTATGTTTAATGTTATAAGGAATACAAAGCTCTAAATATTATGAAAATACAGCATTAGATTCTGTTTGACGTTTACTTTAATACCTAGTGAAAAAAATATTTTGGATGGGATAAAATAGACTGTACAAACCCTAGAGAAATTGTGCTGAACTGTATAGGCATGGCAGGAAGGAGAGTCTTCAAGACAATTTAAAATTGGTGTGAATCACACAATGAAGCATATGTTATTTATCATTTTATTATATCCTCCTTCATTGGTACCAGTAGATATTTGAAAGTTGACATCAGTTTATAACGTTAGCATCTACCACAGTTCTTCCATTTACCTAGCGTGTGCGGGCACACACATAAATGCTTAGCACTGCACAGTTTAAATGTCTATCCCATTCTCAGAACTCTGGTGCAAGATAGGAATTATTTTGACTTCCATTTAACAGATGAAGAAGCAAGTTGAGTGTCTTACTCAAAACAGTTAAGTCTAGAATGGAAGTGGTGGTAGAGCTGGATCTGAACAAAGGTTTTCAAGCCCCCTGCTATTTCCACTTCACAAGAGTTAGAATACTTTAACTTAAATAATAAGCTGTGTCAGGATTTTTCTTTTCTTTTCTTTTTTTTGAGTTAATATCTATGCTACATCCCTTTAGGAGATGATGAACTATTGGTCAAGTAATATTTCAGGAAGTGGAGTTTTGGCTTCATTGCATATTTTAAGATATTCACTGGAATATCTAACTTTTACATAATCTTTCAGAGTAAGATATTAGTGCCACAAGTCCAAATAAGGTTAAAACTTGATAGTCAAACATACTTGCTCTTCTTAATTCTTAAACATTAGAGACCATAAAATATTGTAATCATTTTACTGTTTCAGGGTAATAGATTTATCACTTGTATGAAAAAGCTTTACTGGTGAAACTGGATATGGTGATTTTAATAATCTTCATTCTTAAATGACCGACCCCTTGTTGCCTTTAAGTTTTGTTTTTTTTTTTTTAAGAGTCCTTTTAAATTTGGAAAGGATTCATAGTTCTTATGGACTGTCCTGCAGATTACACTAATCTATGTGGATTTTATAAATTGATTTCATGGTAGGAGGCTTTTATTTTTGTGACTGATGGAAGGATATCATGATTTTAAAGTGCTTTTAAAAAACTTGGGGCATTCCTATCAATGATTTTATTATTAGAATTTACTGTTTTTTTTTTAGAATGCCTATTCAGTTTTTCTCTTACTTTGAAAGTAGATCATACTTTTGAGTTAACATACTTTAAAATTTGTTGAAATGTCTTATTTTAACTGTAAGTGCTTCTTTTTAAGAAACATTTAGATATAAAGGCTTAGGTATTAAAGCTCATGATCCAAGGTGTCAGTTTACAAACATGTATTGGAAGTGTTGTGTGGTGAAAAGAGACTAATTTATAAAATGAATAAATGACACTTGGTACAAAAACATTGATTATTTTCCCCATGAGAAAGTTATTCAAACCAGAGTAAGGGTGTTCGTATGTTTATTTTGGTAAAGTTAGAAAACAATGTTGATACGTAATTTATTTTCTTTAGGGGGATATTTAGCTACTCGAGACCACTATAAGCTAGCTTTTTTTTTTTTACTTCAAACTTAAGCTTAACTACTTTTTAAAAAATTACTGCCTTTTAAAAAATAATCACCGTTTTAAAGTTAATTTCTGAGACTAATTAATTTTTGAATAGAATTTAAAATATTTCTGAAATTTTTTTAGTTTACAAATTAGTTCTAGCTATTGAATCAGATTATACATTGAAAGTATTCTTACCTTTTCTGTATAAGTGAATTGATAATAACTACTTTTGTGGTTGTCTCATATATATATATATATATATAAATATATATACACATATATATATGTTCTTCTCCCCCTCCCCCCGCCCCAACTAGAATAGAAGCCAAGACTTGTTTTGAAAAACCAAGACCACTTTTAGACTTTTATCAGCCTTTCTGGGTAAATTCAGATGTCAGGTGAAAAGTGCACGTGTAAGGATGCGGTGATAGGGAAAGGCATATAGTATGAAACTTAATGATCAGGAAAGGCCACAGGCCCTTACCAGTTTTTGGATCAAAATTTGGAAACCCAGTCTTAGGAGTTGCAAACTTTGAGGTGTAACTGACATTGCTCTGATGCTGGGAAAACAGGCTTATATTGCCCAATTTCTTAGTAGTATGATTGGGAAGATCTAATACGGAGCCTAAATTTCTAAATCCTATTAATGCCAGAAGGCTGGTTGCTGAAGTTATCATCAAGATTTATTAAGGATCTGAATGGTTGAGGCAATACAATACTTTTATGTAAAGTAATTTTTGCTCATACTTCATGATAAACTTTCAGTACTTAACCTCTTCAATTCTGAAGCAGCTGTCTGTTGTCTCTCAAATCATTCTTTTAGCTACCCTTTTATTTTGATTAAATTTAGGGAAAAGAGCTTTTAATTTTTTTTTTATTATGTTAATCATCATACTTCACATCATTAGTTTTTGAGGGAAAAGAACTTTTAGTAGGTCTCAGTTTTCATTGACGACCTGTAACTCCCAGTTAAGGAAGGCATGGCTCTGTGCCCAAAACAAAATCATGAAAAAACTGACAGACTTCAGGATTGAATTTATGGAGAGATTCTAGGGGGTCATTTTACTTTAAGAAAAATTAAGACTACTATGTTGAGTCAATTAGAGAAACCTGTGTGTAGTTGATTTGCTAACCAAACACAGGTATTTTCTGTGTGCTGAACTCTTTACTGAGTATTGTGGAAGATGGGAAGAAAAAATGCTTCTCACTTCATCCATCTTGCATATTACTGTGAGACTTTTAATTCCAAGGTGTAGGTTTTGCCCTAGTTCCTAGCACAAAACTGCATTGACTCTAAACAAAGTCAAATTTCACACTTTGCCAATTGTATTAGCTATTTATTGCTGTGTAATAAATTTCTTTCAAATTTAGCAACTTAAAGGAACAGACATTTGTTAATTCTGAGAGTCAGGAGTGGATAGGCTTAGCTGGGTGGTTCTGGCTCAGGGTTTCATGAGGTTGCAGTGAAAAAGTTGGCCAGCACTGCAGTCATCTGAAGACTTGACTGGGGCTAGAAGTGTGTTTCCAAGATGGTTTACTTATTGTAGCTCTTGGCAGGATCCTTCAGTTACTCACCAAGTCAATATTTGTTTGTGTGTCCTTATAACATAGCAGCTATTTCCCCTCAGAGCAAGTGATTTGAGAGAGCAAGGAAGAAGCCGCAGAGTCTTTTTATGACCTAAAATATTTGCTTATTTTTTATTCTTCCTGTGTTTTCTTTTTTCTTTTTTTTTTTAAAGATTTTTATTTATTTATTTGACAGAGATAGACACAGCAAGAGCAGGAACACAAGCAGGGGGAGTGGGAGAGGGAGAAGCAGGCTTCCCGCTGAGCAGGGAGCCCGATGCGGGGCTCGATCCCAGGACTCTGGGATCATGACCCGAGCCGAAGGCAGACGCTTAATGACTGAGCCACCCAGGCGCCCCTATTCTTCCTATGTTTTCATTTAGCGGATGAGTTTTTCCTGTTTTTCTTTTCATTCATACCCTGTTACACAATAATTCCTTCAGATTTTGTTCACTAAGGCCACCTTTCAAAGCCCATCAGAATGCCACAGTAAATCCTGGCTTTAATTTCTTTTTCCTTTTAATTCCCATGGATGTATTTTTGTTCTTTTCCTCCCTGCTTATGGCTCTGTTCTGTAGGTGGTGGGATGTAGAATATCTCTACATCTGTATACAGAGCATGTAATCTGAGTCAGTCTGAATTCAGATCTTTGTATTGCTGCCTGTATTATGATTTTAAGTTAAATCTTTGAGCCTTAGTTCCTTAACTGCGAAAAAGAGTTAGGTTTTACCATGAAGGTATTCTAAAGTCCAAATGAATTTCTGTTCGAGTCCTATGAACTTCTCTGAAGAATCCATGTTATTTGAATGCTTGGTTCATCCTTTTTGTTGTACAGTGGTATTTTTGAGAGCAGGGACAGTTTAGCTCATTTAGATCTAAACACAGTACCTTGGATTTGTGAGTACTTTAATTATTAGAATTAAATTGAAATACCGACAGTAGCATTTATATAAATAAAGGAGACTGTAAACTGGGGGCCAGGAATTAGTGCCTTTGGCTGGATCATTGTATTTGGTGTTGGTAAGTTTAAAGTTACTGGGTCCATGTACTCCAATAAAGCCTGTGAGATCCTATGCAGAATTTCATGTGATTTCTCTGAGAAGATGTCAACAACTTTTAATCAGATTTTCAAGAGTTTGGTCTAAGTTAAGAACTACCTATTTAGGGGCGCCTGGCTGGCTCAGTTGGTAGAGCTTATGATTCGATCTCGGGCTCATGAGTTCAAGCCCCATGTTGAGAATAGAGTTTACATAAAACAACAAAACAAAACATGGGGCGCCTGGGTGGCTCAGTCAGTTAAGTGTCCTACTCTTGACTGCTGGTTTCCGCCCAGGTCATGATCTCAGGGTTGTCGGATCCAGCCCTATGTGGGGCTCTGCACTGAGCGTGGAGTCTGCTTGAGATTCTTTCTCTCTTCCCTCTGTGCCTCCCCCGCTCACATGCATGTGCCCCCCCTCAAATAAAGTCTTAGAACAAAACAAAAACAATTTACCAATGTAAAGGAGATCCAGAGGTGCATAATGAATATTTATTAAATGGTTGTGGACAAGTCTATAAAAAAAAATGTTGGAACAATTCTGAAATTGTGAATTTCTGTATACATATTTTTATAAATGAGTTTGGGTATGAAAAATCTGAAATGGGTAATCACCACAGGGTTTTTTTCCCTAAATCATTGTTTGTTTGTTTTTTAAAAGATATTATTTATTTATTTGACAGCGAGTGAGAGAGTGAGGGACAGCACAAGCAGGGGAGCAGCAGAGGGAGAGGGAGAAGCAGGCTCCCCACTGAGCAGGGAGCCCAATGCCAGGCTCATTCCCAGGACCCCGGGATCATGACCTGAGCTGAAGGCAGAAGGCAGACGCTTAACTGACTGAGCCACCCAGGTGCCCCTCCTAAATCACTGTTAAGAAGCATTTACTGTAGGGCGCCTGGGTGGCTCAGTTGGTTTAAGCGACTGCCTTCGGCTCAGGTCATGATCCTGGAGTCCCGGGATCGAGTCCCGCATCGGGCTCCCTGCTCGGCGGGGAGTCTGCTTCTCCCTCTGACCCTCTTCCCTCTCGTGCTGTCTCTTATTCGCTCTCTCAAATAAATAAATAAAATCTTTAAAAAAAAAAGAAGCATTTACTGTAGGGGCACCTGAGTGGCTCAGTTGTTAGGTGTCTGCCTTCGACTCAGGTCATGATCCCAGAGTTCTGGGATCGAGCCCCGCGTCGGGCTCCCTGCTCGGCCGGAAGCCTGCTTCTCCCCTTGCTTGTGTTCCCTCTCTCGCTATGTCTCTCTCTGTCAAATAAATAAAATCTTGACAAAAAAAAAAAAAAGAAGCATTTACTGTATAAAAATGCATAACATTTTATCAAAGTTAAGTGGAAATTTTGAAGTTAAGGAGGGAGAAAGTGTAGGGAGAGCAGTTGTTTAAGACTGATTTGAGTCAGAATGTGTGGTTTGAATTCTGGCTCTCACTTAAACTGGGTGACTATGGGACAGTTATTTAAATTACTTACCATCTTACTATTCAGGTTTCTCATCTGCAAAAGGGGTCAATAATCGTTAACTGTCCTGTAAGATTGTTATGGGGATTACATGTAGAGTGTTTGGCACACAATCTATTTTATTTGATTAAAGATTTTATTTATTTATTTGTCAGAGAGAGAGAGAGAGAGAGAGGGCACAAGCAGGGGGAGTGGCAGGCAGAGGGAGAAGCAGGCTCCCCACTGAGTAAGGAGCCTGATGGCGGGACTGATGTGGGACTTGATGCCAGGACTCTGGGATCATGACCTGAACCAAAGGCAGATGCTTAACCGACTGAGCCTCCCAGACGTCCTGGCGGCACACAGTCTATTTTTTTTTTTTTAAAGATTTTATTTATTTATTTGAGAGAGAGAGAGAGCACAAGCAGGGGGAGAGGCAGGCTCCCTGCTGAGCAAGGAGCCCGATATGGGGCTTGATCCCAGAACCTGGAGATTATGACCTGAGCTGAAGGCAGACTCTTAACCATCTGAGCCACCCAGGCGCCCTGGCACACAGTCTATTTTAAATGTTTACTGCATACATAGAACCCCTTTGTTTTGTGCCAGGTAGTATTCTAGGTGCAGGGTAAAGAGCAGTGAGTAAAACAAAGCCCCTGACTTCACGGGTGGGCAGACAGACTGCACAAATGAAGTAGAAATGGTTAGTAATGATCTATTGTTATGAAGCAATATCAGATCTGAATGCCAGAAGGTACTAGGCCAACTGTTAAATGTGTGGCAAGTATCTGTAAATGAGTGCTGCAGAAACTTGCAAAAGGATATGCCTGGCCAAATACTTCATTGCAAAATCTACATTTTAATGGTTTTTTAACATATATATACACACACACACACATATTCAGTGGTTGACCTAAAAGGTCATATAATAGTTTTTAATATGTAAGTGAAGCTACTGATCTATTAGTAAAAATCTTTGGAGTGTATTCTCTAGTAATAGTAATGGATTTACAGTGATCTAATCACATGTTGAGTTCATTTTTATGATGGATAGTTTGTATTTGTGAAAATCATGGTTATATTGGCCTTGGAACTAAATGGACAATTTTGGGCATCAGAGGAGATGAGAGGGATGTATGGATGTTTAAAAAAGCCACACTTTGAGCATTTATTCTGATGGTTAGCATGGTGCTCTGTCTAGTGTTAAGAAAGAAATGTGATGGTTCCTCCCCAGTTTTTATTTTTTTAAAGTAGGCTCCATGCCCAATGTGGGGCTTGAACTCACTACCCTGAGTTTGAGTCAGATGCTCTTTACAGACTAAGCCAGCCAGGTGCCCCCAGATATCTAGTTTTTAATGAGAAGACTAAAAAGATGATTCCACTGTTCTCTAGTTTTTCTGTAAAGTGTTTGTGACACAGTACATTAAAATAAAAACTGGCAAGTATTGTAGTCAATGGTTAAAGTTTTGGTGGAGAGGGGGTTGGAGTTTAGGGTTAGGTGAGTGATGAGAAAATGTTTTTAAAGAGAGAACACAAACAGGGAGGAGGGGCAGAGGGAGAGAGAGAAGCAGACCCCCGTCCCCCACTGAGCAGGGAGTGGGACACTGGGATCATGACCTGAGCTGAAGGCAGAGCCTTAACCGACTGAGCCACCCAGGTGAGGGAAGGAGAAATTTTTAGAAAGCCTAAATGAAACATAGGAAGAATAGAGCCTACCATATTCAGGAGACTTCCTGCCTAGGTCAGAGGGTTCACGTTGGAACTGAGAAATAAGAATGGCTAAAGTGGGATTTTTCATGCCAATAACAGATGTTGGCATTTTTGTCAGTGTAGGTCTGTGAATCAGTTTTTTGTTTTTTTTTTTTTTTTTTTTTTTGCCTCTCTCCAACTTCTCTTTGTAACTCCTAATCACATTCAGGTTTTATCTCAAACATTTTCACAGGCATGACCATCCCTGATTTCTTTGTTAGACACATGCTAGCACTCCCAAGTTCTTCATTCCCCTTGTTACAATTTGAGTATTATTTACTGTTCATCTCTCCTGCTAGAGGTTATGCTCCCTGAGAACAGGAATCATGTCTCTTCTGATCATTGTTCTATCCAGAGCACTTGGCACAGTGCCTGATGTTTATTTTAGGTGCTTTTTTTTTTTTTTTTTAAGATTTTATTTTTAAGTAATCTCTCCACCCAATGTGGGGCTCAAATTTACAATGCCAAGATCAAGAGTTGCATGCTCTACCGACTGAGCCAGCCAGGCACCCCTTAGGTATTCTTAAATGTATTTTGGATGAATGATGAAACTTCTTTGTTACAGGAAAATTTGGCAAAAGTAGAGAGGAAATTTTGGGAGTTGGGAGACCAATTAGGAAGTGGTAGGAATAGTTACAGGTGTGAAATGAAGAGACTTGAACTAGGGTACAAGTTGGGGAAAAAGTCATGCTTGGGAAACTAAATCAAAGGAAAGAAAAACTAATTTCCTGAGTGGCTTATAAGAAAAATATTATTATTTCTGAGTAAAATGTTTTTTTTCTTGAGGATTTCATTGGAACAATAGCTTGCTTATTTTTCCAGACACATCCGTCACTAAAATAACTCAAGGAAAAGTTAACCTTAACTTAGAAGGAATTATAATTTAACTTCTCAGAAGTTGTTTCCCTGCCTGTAAAATAGAATATCTTAGTGCTGTGATTAAATGAGATGGAATATGTAAAGGGCGTAGGGCTATATTTAATTCATAGAGTCATTTATGCTTCCATTTCTTATGCAGATAGATGTGGAAAGAAAACTTCTGTGAGAGTAAGTAATTGATATTATAGTACTGGCTTACTAGAGACTGCTTGCAAATCATTTCTCTGAACTTCAGATTGATTCCTTTTCTTAAAAGTGAGGGTTTTAAACAATGTAAAATAATTTGGAGCTCAAATTTGGTGATTCTGTTGTAGACTTGGCAAATGCTCTATTTTATCCTTTCAATAACCCAGAATATTGGAAGCATAGCTTTGCTGTATCCAGGATCTCAAAGATACTTTACATAGGTTCTTCTGGGTTCAAAAATCACCATAATTTATGGTGTCATATTGAAATATCCATTTGTGTTTGTGTTTTCTAGGTTATAACATTTTTAAGAATTAAAATCTGGTTCTGTTTATTTTTATACTTCCATTACCTACCAGCTGTACTTACCTATTGCATTGCCTATATTCAGAACTTAATAATCGGTTGAATTCAACTGAATGTGGATGTATCTGATACGTATTTCTTGTTTTTCACTATCATAACTGTATGAAACAGGAAGGAGAACCGTTCTGTGCCTTATATCTTCCCCAGTTCTTTTTTTTAAAGTTGGTTTACTTATTTAAGTAATCTCTACATGCAACGTGGCACTCAGACTCACAGCCCCAAGATCAAGAGTCCTCATGCTCTTGTGACTGAGCCACCAGGCACCCCTTCTCCCAATTCTTTTTAACAGCATATGTAGAAACAGTATTTGAAAAAAGTTGTGATTTTTGAAAAATTAAAAAAAGCAGACTTCCCCAACTAATATTTTGTTTCCCAACAAAAAAATAAATTTAGATACTATTTTAGGAGAAAACTACTATTCTGTACTTTGCTTATGAATCTGAGACTTTTGAGCTTATTGGAAGGATTTTATGAAGTTCACTTCATTGCGTCCTCACAAACTAATGAGGCAAGGAAGTGCAGACATTAGAACTTGCCCAAACTCACACCGCTCCTTGAGAATGCAGGCAGTCCTGGCTCTGGATGTGCTCTTAGCTACTATACTGCCTGTATGACTCTTGTAACCAGCCTTGACTGGAAGTTTAATTAAAATACTATTAAGTCAGTGGCTAGTTTAAATTTCAACTGCCTCTTTTGCAAAGAATAACTTAGGAGCTTGAATTCATTTACCTTTCTGAGCCTCATTTTCATTGGTAATTATAATATACATAGCCTAGATCCCTTTTAAGACTATGAAGTATAAAAGTTGTTTTTAAGTGTTGTAGTTATTCAGTCTTTAGGGGAATAGAGAGTCTTTATTGGCATTTTATTTACGTTTAATGCTTTTCGAAGTCCCTGTCTTGCTTTCTGGTTTCCATTTATGTTTCAAATTTCTAGAAAGATGAAGTGTTACTAATTAGAGAAAATATAGAGACTGTAGAAGGGTATTTGTATTTCTCAGTAAATACATTTACTATATCATTGCTAAATTATAAAATTTTTGTCATTACTTTTTATAAATATTTGTTAAAGTACCGAGAGTGGATGAATCAGCAGTAGGTTTTTTAGTGCTTTACGTTCATGTTGGCGGTCATTTGAACATGTCTTTTGAGGTGTTGAGGACTCCTGTAGGCATTTTTGGCAGAAATGTGTGTACTGAAATCATCTGATAAAATCATTTTTATGATTTAACACTAACTTAAAAACAAGTAAATGTGATTGTTTCTTATAAAATGGGTGTTAGTCTTCATAGATTTTTTTACATACCGTCTTTGCATATAGGCATTTTCCTGGAAATCTTTTTGAAGGTAAAAGATTAAAAAAAAAGAAGGTAAAAGATAACTCCTTATAATGTAATTACATTGGAATAGAATGTTTTTAGTAATAGTCTTTTTGAAGGTAATTGCTTGCTGATCTGGTCTTAAACTGCGTGAAAAATGTGGGTGGAGTAATCTTAAAGAGCAATAGACTAGAAATGAGAAGCAGATTTAAAATGATGTGCACAGTGGCAATATAAGAATGCAGCCTACTTGTTTTCCATAAGCTGTATTTCATCATTGTTGCATAAAGTCCCTTTTGACCAATTTAGTGAATGCTGCTGGGTCTTAGGGAAAAAATCTTTTGTTTTTATTCAGAGAAATAATTGTAGGGATGGAGAGTAGTCTTTTTCTTGATTAGAAAAACCCATTTTAGCTTTTTAAATTACAGTGATAATAGCTTGTAATTACAGTAACAATAGTAATAATAATATCTTGGTTTTGGCTAATGATTTTTAGTGTGCCTCCAATTAATTTTTATGATTATCTCAGTATGACAAAGCCATATATTTTACTTGCCTTAAAAATCGTACTTAAATTTGTCACTAAAAGTATGTGAGCATTTACTGTGTGCAAGGCACTACACTACCTAGGCTTAGGAGTTTACTCTAAATGAGAGACGTTTAGGTGATTCATAGTACAAATCAAGCAGATCAGAAGGAGCAGAATTCTTTCCACCTTAGGTGAGTAGGGAGGGCCTTAAGGAAATGTGACTTGAGCATATATAACGCATGTAATAAAACAAGCACTTGTCTTTACTTCTTTTTTCTTTTTTACTTTTTTTTTTTTTTTAAGATTTTACTTATTTGTGAGAGAGAGAGAGAGAGCACGTGTGCAGAAGCAGGGGGAGCCTGCAGGCAGAGGGAGAAGCAGGCTCCCTGCTGAGCAAGAACCCTGGGATCATGATCTGAGCTGAAGGCAGATGCTTAGCTGACTGAGCCACCCAGGCGAACCTTTACTTATTTCTTCTGATCGCTTCTGAGCTGAAAGATCTAAAAGCCTTCAGCACCGTAGCAGTTTGGAAGGCAAAACCAGGCAGCCTTACAGAAATCTGATGTGATCTAAATTCCTTAATGCCATTTAAAACCCCATTTCATAATTTACTGTTTGTTCTTGATAAAGAAAAATCAAAGTGACTGCCCCTGTCCCTACACAAAATGAATATTTGGAGTTGAATTTTATGTTGGCACTCTTAGGCTCCTATCTGTTTTAGTGGCTTAAGTTCTAAATTTGGGACAAGTTCTATCTGAGGATAGTGTTGCTTTCTATGACCTTGAATTAATTTTTTTATGAAGCTAATTGGCTTGTAGGAATCTTTTTTTTTTTTTAAGATTTTATTTATTTATTTGACGGAGACACAGCAAGAGAGGGAACACAAGCAGGGGGAGTGGGAGAGGGAGAAGCAGGCTTCCCACTGAGCAGGGAGCCTGATGCGGGGCTCGATCCCAGGACCCTGGGATCATGACCTGAGCCGAAGGCAGATGCTCAAAGACTGAGCCACCCAGGCACCCCTTTTTTTTAAGAGAGAGAGGAGGGGCAGAGGGAGAGAATCTTAAGCAGGCTCCCTGCCCTGCTAGTGGCAGATGTGGGGCTCGATCTCATAACCCTGAGATCATGACCTGAGCCAAAATCAAGAGTGGGGCATTTAACCAACTGAGCCACCAACTGAGCCACCCAGGCGCCCCAGGAATCAAATTTAATAGTTTATCTTGTTAGCAAAACTAGATGCCTCAAAGAATCAAATTATATGTAAGTGTTAAATATCTTTTGTGTTGTGTGTGTTATAGATGTACAAAAGCAAAGAAACAACTTTTTGTATGAGCACACCAAGTGAAACGGTTATTTTGACATGTGATATGGGCTGCATTTCAGTATTTCTCAAATCTGTAGTTTGCCCATATTTTTCCTTTGTATAAATGTAGCAGCTGAGTTGTTTGGCATTGGTGTTTTGTATTTGTGTGACTTTGGGCAAGTCACGTAATTCCTGTGTCTCGGTCTTTTATCTGTTAAGATGAGGATACTGATGTACCTATCTTATGTGGTTGTTGTAAACATTAAATGAGTTAATACATGTCAAGCAGTCTTCCAATTACTATGGCTCCATGACAACCAACTCCAACATTTAATGATTTAAAACAATTACTTTGCTTACAAATCTAAGATCTGAGCAGGGCTGGGTAGGGTTAGATCATTCCTGCTCTACTTGGTGTCAGTTTAGAACAGCATAAAGGCTGGGAACTGTAATCACCAGAAAACTTACTTACCCACTCACCTATCTGTCACATGTGTGGTGCCTGGGCTGAGAAGACCGAAACAGCTGGGACTCCCTGGCATCTCTCTCTAGCTCTGTGTACTTTTTTCATGAGATCTCTTGAACATGGTGGCTTTAGGGGAGCCAGATTTCTTTATGTGGTAGTTCTGGTCTCCCAAGCTGTGTGTCCCAAGAGTGAGTCAGGCTGAAGCTGTAGTATTGCCTTTTATGACCTCGCTTTGTAAGTCTTGCAGTATCACTTTTGCAGTAGTCTCAGGCTTGTTCACATTCAAGGGGAGGTAATAATGACCCCCCAGCACCTTGATGCTATATTGTAAGAAAAGGATATGGGAAAGTGTATATGGTGTGGCCATCTTTGGGAAATAAACTCAGTAAGTTTTAGCTGTTATGATAAAGAATAGGAGCGCAGATTTAAATAGAGCACCTTTTGTGATGCAAATTTTGATTCAGTAGGTTATATGATCTTTTTTTTTTCCTTAGGAGAAAGTAATAAAATGTAACAGGCAGGCAGTTCATAATATTCTTGAACTGCCTGTTTCTTTTAACTGGTTTAGTTTTGACTTTCAATCCCATTTTCAATGCCTAGAATAAGGAGCCAGGGCACAAAATTATAGTCCATTCCAACAAATGGAGGTGAGGAATAGTAGAATTTCACTCTTAAAGTTTGTATATTCATATAATATCAGGTATACAACTTCACACTTGTCAAGAATACAGGCTTGTCTTAAATGCTTGGCACTCCTGAATTTTAGCCTTTAATAATTTTGATTATAAGCATGGGAGAGACATAGAGTAATCATTCTAATAGTGAGTGGCAATTTCGTAGATGACAGGAACATCACCTGTTAGCCAAATAACAACTTACCTCATTCTGTGATTAGATTAGGAATCTAATGTGGATATAATGCTGTTTACCTACAGTTTGATAAATACCTTGAAAACTATGTATAGTTTACATATTTCTATGTAAAGCTATTACCAGTTAGAATTAAGCTAAGTTTATAATGCTTGCTCTGACCCTGTTAAATGTAACTTATAAATCATTAGAATTTTTATTTCTTTTTATCTCATGCCACTTTCTTCAGTCCATATGGAGGACCATGTTCATTCTTTTAAAATAAGAATTATAGAATATTTGTTTTATAGTAAGTCAGATAGAAGCTTATGAACCTAAGACTTTCTAAAGATTATATGGTTTTCATTGAAGAACAAAAATAAAACAGCCTTGATTCTTTAGAGATTAGGAAGGTTCTTTTGTGGAACCTCAATCAATAACTTCGAGATCCTGAAGGAAGTGGTTAGATGCCTTGATCATCTTGTTTTCCTACTATATTCTTTTTTTTAGATTTTATTTTTAAGTAATCTCTACACCCAATGTGGAGCTTGAATGCACAATCCCCAGATCAAGAGTTGCACGTTCCACTGACTGAGCCAGTCAGGTGCTCCTTCCTACTACATTCTTTAAGTTTATGGCACTTTTTTATCCTCTCTGTCACTTACTCTGTATATGATACAGCTCCATGTTTTCTAACTGTTTTTTTGTTGTTGTTTCTAATTTTTTAATATAGAAGTACTATCCATTTCATAACTTGTAGTTTGACAGTTTTGAGGACTATTGTTGAGAAAATAAACAATCTAAAAACAATTTACAGACTGAGTAGTGGATGACATTTTCCCCCAAATGAATTTTTGTGTGGAACCCCAATGCCTAAGACATATTAAAATGATATTTTATTAGTATTTATTTTTTATAAGTTCAAAAATTTTACATTAATTTATAAAGTCAGAACAGTAAAACTTAAGTGAATTTAAATTCGAAGTAGGTTTTGTAAATTAACATTACAAGTTTATGTCAGTTTTGATATTCAAACAAAATTTCCTTATTCTATTTTTTAAATTCTTTTTTTTTGTCAGTCTCACCAGAGGTTTTCAGCTTTTTTTAAAAAAGATTTTATTTATTTATTTGTCTGGAGAGAGCATGTACAAGCAGGGGGAGCGGCAGGCAGAGGGAGAAGCAGGCTCCTCACTGAGCAAGAGCCCAATGTAGGACTCGATCCCAGGTCCCTGGGATCATGATCTGAGCTTAACCCAATTAACTGACTGAGCCACCCAGGTACCCACCCCCCTTTTTTTTTTTTTTTTAAGATTTTATTTATTAGAGAAAGAGGCAGAGATAGCGAGAGAGAGCACGAGCAGGGAGGAGAGGGAGAAGCGGGGGAGCCAACTTGAGGCTGGATCACAGGACCCTGGGATCATGACCTGAGCCTAAGGTAGATACTCAACTGACTGAGCCACCAAGTGCCCCACCTTGTTCTATTTTGGCTGCTTAGTCTTGAAAATTTGACTTGCAGATATGGGCAGCTTGTCTTTCAGTCTCCATATACTACACTTAGTTCTACTGATCAAGAGCTACGAAAGGGGATTACTAGTAGGGAAATTTTGTTTGAAAAATACCATTACTTAATGATCTTTTTTTTTTTTTTTTTAAAGATTTTATTTATTTATTTTGACAGAGAGACAGCAAGAGAGGGAACACAAGCAGGGGGAGTGGGAGAGGGAGAAACAGGCTTCCCGCCGAGCAGAGAGCCAGATGTGGGGCTTGATCCCAGGACCTCAGGATCATGACCTGAGCCGAAGGCAGATGCTCAACGACTGAGCCACCCAGATGCCCCACTTAATGATCTTAATTGTGTTTATATCACAAATGCAAAAGTGACTAGAGCCTCAAACTTTTTTTTTTTTTTAAAGATTTTATTTATTTATTTGACAGAGAGAGACACAGTGAGAGAGGGAACACAAGCAGGGGCAGCAGGAGAGGGAGAAGCAGGCTTCCTGCCGAGCAGGGAGCCCAGTGTGGGGCTCGATCCCAGGATCCTGGGATCACGACCCGAGCCGAAGGCACACGCTTAACGACTGAGCCACCCAGGCGCCCCTAGAACCTCAAACTTAAGCAGTAAAACTCTTAGTATTGTTTCATGTCAGCCCTTTAATTTGTTATTAGCTCCCTAGGAGGGGAGAGCATGGAGCAAGTAACTGTGAGTGTTCTTGGAAGGTGTTTACTAGGTAAGGCATAAGGGTGTGATTTGCAGGTCTAATTTTATGTAAATGGACGTGTGGAGGCCTAAATTAGATCTGCAGTACAGATCTGCAACTTTGCTAATCAATGACATATTTATTAGGAAATTCTGATATTTTAAGTGTTTTGAGTGACAAGAGTAAATTATACTTGAATTGAAATTATATACCCATATACCTTCAGGCCCCTGTTCTCAACCCTCCTTTAAAGTTAGACATTTCAGGGGCACCTGGGTGGCTCATTTGGTTAAGCATCTGCCTTCCGCTCAGGTCATGATCCCAGGGTCCTGGGATAGAGCCTGTTTCTCCCTCTCCCTCTGCCTGCCGCTCCCCCTGCTCATGCCTTCTCTCTCTCTGTCAAATAAATAAAACCTTACAAATAAAGTTAGACATTTCAGTAACCTAGAAATTAGGAGCAGGGAGAAGAAAAGTATCCTTGGTATCTTACCAAGGAAAATCCACAATTCAAATGAATTTCCTCATAGGTAACTGAAAAGAAACCTCCTGATAAGGCTTCTACTCATTGGGCCTCGGATTCAATTTCAAATTCAGCAATTACACTCAGAATAAAATAAAAATATTCCAGCTCAGAAACATACTCTTTCCAATCTCTTTTAGGGAGTCATTTAAGCTTTGCTCCAGAACAGTGGTTCTCAAACATTTTGCTTTTAAAAACCCCTTTGCGTTCTTAAATATTGAGGAATATAACTTAGATCTCAGTAAAGCTATTAAAAAAGTTATTGAAAAAAATTAAAGAGCTTTTGTTTATGTGGGTTACATTTATCACTATTACAGGAGCAGAAATTAATACCAAGAACTTTAGAAACATTAAGAATAAACCAATATGGGGGCGCCTGGGTGGCTCAGTCGTTAAGCGTCTGCCTTCGGCTCAGGTCATGATCCCAGGGTCCTGGGATCGAGCCCCACATCGGGCTCCTTGCTCGGCGGGAAGCCTGCTCCCTCTCCCACTTCCTCTGCTTGTGTTCCCTCTCTCGATGTGTCTCTCTCTGTCAAATAAATAAAAATCTTAAAAAAAAAATAAAGCAATATGTATATGTATTTTCTTTCTTTTTTTTTTTTTAAGGAGGCTCCCTGCCCAGTGTGGGGCTTGAACTCATGACCCTGAGATCAGGAGTCACATGCTCTACTGCCTGAGCCAGCCAGGCACCCCTAAACAGTATTTTCTTAGTGTAGAATAACTTTTCCAGTTAAAATTGAAGAGTGATGTTTTATATTTAATGTCTTTAATATCTGGCTTAACAGCTAGTTTTTCATATCTACTTTTGCATTCAGTCTGTTGCAATGAATTGTTTGGTTGAACTATATGAAGACTACTTGGCCTCATACGGATATTTAGTTGGAGAAGGAAGGATATTTTAATAGCATTTTTGGTTAATTGTATGGCTATTTCATACAAGGCATAGTTTTTTGTTTTGTTTTGTTTTGTTTTATAGTGTTTGCAGTGTAGAATCTGAAACCGTATTGGTGAACTTACTCTGTTACATGAAGACCATGGTCTTGTCTTCCATCATGATAATATAGCATCCATGTATTGCTTCCTCTTTTCCTGTATCTTGTCATTTAGCAAGCTGCTCTTTACTTTTCAGTGTTGGCAACCCTGTCAGCTGTGGTCATATCCACCACACAGATGTTTTGCTTGATAGTATTTGAGTTCTCAAAGAAGAGTCTGTTCTTATAGTGAGTTGGCCTTTGAATTCTCAGGGGAAATCATTTTCATAAAATCTGTGTACTTTAGATGTTGGTGTAAAAAAGTCTGGTGTGCTGGGTGTTTCTTAAGAGGAAAAGGGCCCATGGAAAAGAGGGTAAAGGGATGTTGTTATGTTGAAAATGTCTCATGTCCTTCTCTAAATATTGCATTTGAATTTCCAACATGTGTTTTTTTTGAAACTTAGGGATTATCTGTTGTCACAGGGTGTGCGTGTGTGTCTGTGTGTTTTTGTGTATGCTTTAGTTTATCATTTTGCAATGGGAGATACTTCCTTACATAGTCTGATCAGTCTAACTTGGGTAATAATGGTAAAAGATCTCTTAGAGTCTTGCTACTTACACTGTTGTAGCAGTAGTGTCAACAAGTAGGTGCTTGTTAAAAATACAGTATCTCAGGTTCTACCCCCAAATCTACCAAATCAGTATCTATTTAATAAGATTCCAGGTAATTCATATGATATTGAGAAGTACTGCTTTAGATTATTATAATTATCTGAATAGTAAGAGTGCTTTTTCTGGCTTCGGTTTTTGTCCAAATACTAGGCTGCTTTTGTTCACATTTTACAGAATCAATAGGTGTTCATTGGGAAGGAGAACTGAGTGAAAACTTTTAATGTATTTACTATCCTAGGAATATTACAGGATCAAGTGAAAGGAATGTCCTCGTCTAGTTCAGATCATCTTGATATCTTATTGTTATAGGAAGGAGGAGGACAGTGTTTTCTATGAGATCTACATCTAGCTCAGTGTCCTGTCAAAATCGAAATTAACCACAGCTTGTCTCCTGTGCCCTCCTGCATCAGGACTTTTGCCCTTTATCAGTCTTAGGAATGGGGAGAACCACTGATTTCAGCATGGGTCTGGGGCCAAAAGGGAGCCTGGAGGCTTAGGATTTGGGCACTTCCTAGAAGTTGGAGGAACCTAAAAGGGCTAAATGGCAGGACTCCAGTTGGCCCTGCTAGGGAATGGGAGACTCTGTGGGTATGCTGCACGTGTGTGAAGGTCTCTTGAGTCTTCTAGGGCATGGGACCTGTCCCTTACCTCCTCTGCCACTGCATTTGCAGCTTAGTTGCCATTGATAGAATTCATGCTCTTAACATCAGCATTACGCCATCTTTTTATGAGGATCTGTATCCACATGAAGTACTGTGTTTCAAGTGAATGATACTGCACATAGACTGATTACCCAGTGCTTAGTGTTTATGGATATTTGGACTTACAAGGTTCCCCTTCTATGGTAAAATTAATAAGCAAAAGTACATTAAGCACTGTGTAGATAGTCTTTATATTGCTAGTTGGTTATGTTACAAGTAGGAGTCTCTTGACCTTTACTCTGTCCAATTTAAGGAGAAAATTGGTTTCATTTTCAACTAATTTTGGACTTTGACATGAAAGTAGTACATGTATGAGATTTAAAATTATACAAAAGGTATCTATAGTGAAAGTTTCTCTCCTACTGACCCCTTCCCCCCCTCCAAAAAAACATGGACAGTGTTTTGTGTATCCTTCAAAACAAGGTTTGCCTTTAGAGGATAGTTGTGTCTATATCTCCCTTTCTGACCTAGGTATGGAAATTAGAGCATTACTGCCGTGTGTGCATGCGTGCGTTTGTGCATGTGTGCGTGTTTACGCTTTGCTTTGCTATACCTTAGAGATTGTATCATAGTAGGTCATTGAAATTTATCTCTTTCCCTAAGATTGTTTATAATTTGAGTGTGGTTGGTTGTTCACTTAAAACTATTAGTATTTTATTTGCCTTTGGAGTTAGTATGGTTTACAAAAGTATGAATTTTATAGTCAAAATGTATGAAACAGCAATAAGGAAAATAGGTAACCAACCATTTTGTGGTTAAGGGCCTCATGAAACTTGAAATTTCTAAGGCTCAAATTAAAATACGCATTTCAGTATAGAAAAACTGCCATACTCACAGTTTATTCCTGCAAAAAACAAAAAAATGTGAATAAATGTTTAGGTATTCAAGAGCTGATTTGCATTTGAGAGTTGAATAGAGATTACAAAGGAGAAAACCCGAATCTCCACACCCAGTGTAGGGCTGGAACTTACAACCCCGAGATCAAGAGTCACATGCTCTACTGATTGAGCCCGCCAATTACAAAGTTTTAGAATGAAGTTTTAGAGTTTAAATTTAGAACATATATATTGACTGGTAGATAGCCAGATGAACTTATGTGAATATTCTTTAAAGGGAAATCTGAGACATTTTTCATGTCTGAAGCATCCTACAAAAACATTTTTGCTAGTTTTTTTAAATGGGTGCATAGGATGTTAGACACAAATTATTATTAAGCTTACTTAATAAGGGGGGAGGGAAAAACAAAACAGAAAGCTTACTTAAGTTAAAATTTATTTTGACTTTTACATACGAGCAAATAAGGTTGTGGTTTTAGGTGAATGTTCTTATTTTTAGAAGGTGTGTTCTGAAATAATTGTGGTTGAAGTATCATGTTTGCAACTTGCAGATGATTGAGAAAAAAAATTACAGCAGAAAGGACAAAATGTAAATTGTGAAGTTAAGATTTAGATACACTTTTCTGTGTTTTTGAAATTTTCTGTAATTAAAAACTTGGGAGTAGGGAAGCATACCCCTTAAGAGTTAATATAACTTTCATAATTTTTGTTAAATTGCAAGCAGATACATAGCTTTTGATGGATTTTAGCCTGCAAACGTTGTTACTGTTGACGCCTCTGTGGTTGAAGCTACTTCCCTGTACTTTCTGTATTGGGAAGATAACTAAAAAATTTTTTTTAATGAATTGCTTTTAATTTAAAAAAAAAATTATTTTTTTTAGGGAGAGAGAAAGAACGAGCACGAGGGGAGGGGCAAAGGGAGAGGGAGAGAACCTTAAGCAGACTCTGCCTAGCGTGGAGCCTGATGAGGGGCTTGATCTCACAGCCCTGAGATCATGACCTGAGCCAAGTTGGTTGCTTAACTGACTGAGCCACCCAGGCACCTCTAAAGATTTTTTTTAAGATTTTATTTATTTATTTGATGAGTCACATATTCTTCTTGACTGAGCCAGCCAGGTTCCCCTAAATTGATTGCTTTTAAAAGGAAGGCAAAACTGTGTTCATTTTATGAAATTTTGGGCATTCAGAGTTCTATTACTTTTATTTCTACTAATATGTGATTTTCTTAATAAAAGGGTTACTAATATGTTATACTTTGTTTAGTAAATAAAAAGTAAGAAGGATTGATTGGCTTTTCAGTCCTTTTTTGTGGATTGAGATGAGTTTAAAAAAAATTGAAGGCCAGGAAAGACATTTTATTTGGACTTCAGTAAAATCAGGGAAACTTTGATTGTACCCAGTTTTCTCTCTTCTGCTTATTTATTTAATTTTTTAAAAAAGATTTTATTTGTCAGAGAGAGAGAGAGAGAGAGTGCGCACAAGCAGGGGGAGCAGCAGGTAGAAGGAGAAGCAGGCTCCCTGCTGAGCAAGGAGCCCAATGTGGGACTTGATCCCAGGACCGTGGGACCATGACCTGAGCCAAAGGCAGATGGTTAACCAGTTGAGCCACCCAGGTGTCCCTGCTTTTTTATTTAGAAGGGAAAATACAGCACAGTTTTCCAAACTTCTTTGAGATGGAGAGAGGTAGGCTATGACAAGCAGTTGTGTCCTCAGATTAGTGAATAGAAGATAAGATTTTGGATTAACACGTGACTTGCAGAACTGTAAAGATACTCTTGATTCTTAAGTATTTATAGCTAGAGTAGCTATTACTCTGTTACTTTATTGTGCTTCTTAGAACTATGGAAGGGATGAAATGTGTTGAGCTGTGTGTGTGTGTATGCGCGTGTGTGTGTGTGTGTTTTCTGTAGGTTTTAGTATTGGGGAGTTCATGTCTGCCAAAAGTTGCTTAAATTATTCCATATCTGGTTTTGAGGTACTAGTGTTTTTTGCCTTGATTTGCACTTCATTGCCAACTAAATAATTTCAAAGCTGTGTTGTTTTCTAATAGAAAATATGGTTAGTATGCTTTGTATGGAGCAGAATGTCAAGTAGTAATCTTAATTATTTATAAGATCATATTCATGTTAGTGAATTTCTAGGAATAACACAGCCTTTTTTCTTCTTTTGTAGCATAAGCAGTACTATAATGGATGTAGACAGCACAATTTCCAGTGGGCGTTCAACTCCAGCAATGATGAATGGACAAGGAAGCACTACTTCTTCAAGCAAAAATATTGCCTATAATTGTTGTTGGGACCAGTGCCAGGCTTGCTTCAACTCTAGTCCAGATCTGGCAGATCACATCCGTTCCATACATGTAGATGGTCAGCGAGGAGGGGTTGGTTTTGTCATTTCTTTTTTTCACTCCCTGTTTTCATTAGTTTTATTAATTTATAATTGCTAGTTAGGCTTTTTTTCTCAAAGTGATTTGGGATTGTTTTTACACAGGCTTTATTTTTTCACAATTTTTTTCCTTTGGTTATTTCGCACATACTTGATGGAATCAAATAGAGAACATAATATGTGTTGGATTTTATTTGCCTTTAGAAGAAATTAGACTTTCTAAAATATAGTGGGAAGAAATTCAATTTTTTAAAATATAGTGGTAATACTAGACTTTCTAAAATATAGTGGGAATATAATAAATGAATGCAGCCTATTCCAAGTTTCTGTTTTGAGTTTTAGGAGTTGGCACTATCTAGGATTTCTTTTGTTAGAATGGTCCTAAATTATCTCTGATGCTGAAATTAACTGGAGAGACTATTGGTACCAGGATTAATATATAGAGTTCTGTTAAATGACAACTTGCATTCTTATTTGTGAATGAGAACTGATTGTCTTTTCCCAGGTCTTAGCAGAGCTGGCTTAGATAGGAAGTTATGATTAGTGAGTATTGACCTATACCCTTTTAGGAATACATTTAATTGTGTCAGTTTTTATTGGATAGTGAATTAAGAGCTAAGTAAATTAGGTGAGTCAAAGTGTAATGGATCAAAGTATTATAATGTTACTTGAAATTTTTTTCAACTTTACTAGGTTTGTCTTGAATAGTTACCACACTTTAGTGCATTTTCCAGAAATTAATGTCACATTGTAAGTACAGATAATCTTTAGGCCACATAATTTCCTATCAGCCTGCTACCGCTATTGAGATAATACTGATATTAAAATGGTTAAGGTCATTATGGTTTGAGTGGGTAACTGTTTCCAAGGTTGCATTGATATTTAGATTGCATTATTGATTTTTAAAAAAAAAACCATGCAACCATATAAGCATCTCTAACATTTTAACCGGTGGTATTTGTGCATTGAAATTTCTTCTAAGAAGTCTTTGCCATTGTCACAATATGTTGTAATGTGTCAACAATCTTTTGATTACTTAAATTTGATAAGTAAAGATTTGTCTTAATAGATTTGATTTTGACAACAGATGGTATATTAATGAACTTTGCCCATCATATGGTATTTTCACCTTCTAACCCAGCCCAGCTCAATGGTTAGGTTACTTTTGTAATAGTCTTTTTTCCCTTCTGACATATTTCAGATTTTTAGTGTGAACTATCAACCAAGTTGGTTTCCTATTTATTACAGAGTTGCCTTTTGTGAGCCAGTGCTTGACGTCACTTGGTATATGTCACTAAGATAGCATTTTGAGCCATGGCATGATGCTTTTTTAGTTACTTAGCAACTATATATAGGATCATGGATTACTGGGCTTCTCTTAGTAGGTGTGGGAGAATTTCACATTTGTAAGTGTTGGATCCTACATGTTGAGGAGTTGGTACACAGCCTTATGAGAAAGTTTTTAGCCCTTTAAGGATCTGTAGAAAAAATTGGAGGTGCAGACTGAATGTATCATATAATCACTGCAGCTATATTTACTTTATTGATATCAAAGAGCTAGACATGAAGTCTTGGTATTTCTATAAGTATAAACTTGCTAAAATGAACCTCCCTGCTCCCATGTCATTTCTTGAATGCATATTCATAAAATTACTTTATTATAAGATTATCTGGTTAATTTTTAAGACTAATGCTGTTTTGACCACAGAAAGGAGGCCTGATCTTTGAAGGACATTAATTGCTGAACTACAAATGTTAAAGAATCAGCAGTGGAGAAAATACATTCAAATTATTTTTTACATACCAGTCATTGGTACATAGACTTAAGCTTTCAGAATGAAAGTATGAATGAAACTTTGAAAACTAGACACAGCTATATAACAGGAAATCTTGATCTGGTTTTGTGCTTAAAATAAAGTGGGTGTTGGCTGGGACTTTTTTTTTTTTTGAATGGCCTCTTTGAAGGGAACTTTAAAAAAATCATTGTTTTTAAGCATACAGTTCAGTGGCATTAAGTACATTCACATTGTTGTACAACCATCATCACTATCCATTTCCAGAATTTTTTCAGTTATCTCAAAACTGAAATCTGTACCCATTCAACAGTAAATCCCTAATCCTCCCTTTCCCCAGCACGTAGTAACCACTATTCTACTTTCTGTATGTGGAAAACAGATGATTTTCATGACATAATTTTATTTTTTTAGATTTCTTATTTCTCTTCTTTCTACCCCAAGTGTTAAACTGTCTTGATGGAACAGAAACAAATGAGGAAAAAATTGGTACCTCTAGAGGATTTTATGCTTCTAATTATTAAAAGATGACAGTTTTATTGGAGCAGTAAGTTAGCAAGATCTAAATACTATGTTAATCCTGTTCTTTTTCTCATCCCATTCTAATTGTCACCCTGGGAAAATAAAACCATCATGTAACAGCTTAGAAACTTCTTCCCCCCCTTTAAACTTTTTATGTTGCCATGTCACATGGACTGTAACTATATTTGGAACCTGAAATTGGGTAGAGTAGCTTTTCCTGACCTTTTCATATATCAAAGTGGGTAGATTCTTCTATTTCAAAAGTTAAACTAACCACTTAAATACCAAATTATGAATGTAACTTTTTTTTTTAAAGATTATTTATTTGGGGGGGCGGTGCACAGGGAACAGGAGAGTCTCAAGCCGACTCTGTGCTGAGCACAGAGCCTGATGAGGTCCTCAATCTCACGACCCTGAGATCACTACCTGAGCCCAAACCAAGAGTCAGATACTTAACCAACTCCACCACTCAAGCACCTGAAATGTACCTTTTAAGGAACATTTATGAAAGTGCTCCTATTTAAAATATAAAAACAAAGAAGCTTAAAAAAAAAAAGTTAACCTTTTTTTGTTAGGTATGGTAGAATTGTGTTCTTGGGTCCATACTTCCATGCATGACTGGATTTCAAAAACTGGACTGAACTATTTTGCTAATCAAATTTCAAATTCCAGTGTCCTCTTAATATACACTGAAGTCTTGGTAGGTGGGAAAGTTTTCGTCTTGTAGGATTTCAGTGGTTCAGTAACATCCATTAGTGTTCTGTTCTTTCTGTTTTAACTATTTCTCACTTTAAAAACAGTTGCCAGAAAGAAATCTGTTTCTTGATGTAGGAGTTATTTTACATGTGTCATTTTATTAAGTTATTTTTGTATATGTTCTTGGGTGTTTGAGGGTAGAGGTCCCAAGGGAGATTTGCGGGGGGAGGGATGATATTCAAAGACTTGAATGAAGTCAGTTACCTTTATATGCTATATAAAATGACATTTGTAGACACTCAGGGTTAAATTGGAATGCTCCTAGGAAGTGAAATCATTAGGAGGTCACTTTGAGTTTTGATTGCCTATCTGGTATCTCCTGAACACAACCTGAAATTGGTCATACCTTTTGCAATAAAGGAGAAATACTTAATTCTTGTAATTTGAGTGTTCTATTAAGTATTTTTGTCCTCTCTTTTATTAAATATCTTTTAACAGAGAAAATTGAAAATGTTCATTTAATGTGGCTAAAAAACAAAATTATAGCTGTCATTTTAGGTCTTGGAAGAGCAAACTGAATTTGAGACAAAATAATTACATATAAAAATACTTTGTTTCTCTTCTCTTTGTTCAAATCTTGTAAAAGAGTGAGCTGGGTTTTTTCCTAAGAAATATTAAAGCTTAAGGGATCCATGAAATCCTTCAACCCCTTCCTGACTGTAGATGGTGTATCTTTTGTTTTATATAAAATCTTTTTGTATCATTTTACTGCAAAAGGAATCTAATTCCTTGGTAAACTAGCCCCTTTCCCCACCCCTCCATATAAATTATATTGCCTACTGGCTCTACTTAGAATATACTTGGCTGATTTTATTTTTTTAAAGATTTTATTTATTTGACAGAGAGAGACACAGTGAGAGAGGGAACACAAGCAGAAGGAATGGAAGAGGGAGAAGCAGGCTTCCTGCTGAGCAGGGAGCCCAATGTGGGGCTCGATCCCAGGACCCTGGGCCCATGACCTGAGCCGAAGGCAGATGCTTAACGACTGAGCCACCCAGGCACCCCATACTTGGCTGGTTTTAATTTACCTTACTACTAACTGAATTTTCCTTACGCATACTTAGATTCTGTCACGTTGCATTGTATTCTTTTGCAGTAGATTTTACAATTTACTTAAAATTTTGTTGGATTCATTTGTACACTTCCAAGTGTGAAATGTTAGTGGCCAGATAGGTTTAAGTGCATGTATCTTTATACTGTCACAAGCTGTCAAAGGAGTAAGCCATGAATACAGTCAGAAAAATACCCTTGGTACATTTGGTCAAAGAAATTGACGAAAGTGAAGGAGATTTACACTTGGTCCCCAGGTTTGTACCATTCTTTTTAATTTGGGGCATTTTGGAGGAGTTCCCTTAAGGTAAAATTGACCTATTCTGATAGTAATGAGGAAGGTTTTCCAGAAGACTTCTCAGCAGAAAGCCCAAACCTCCCTGTAACATTGAAATTTTAGACCTCTCCATCTTTTAAGTTAGGTCATTATAAATTTGAAGATTCTTTGGTAGTCCAGAAATATTCTTTAGATAACTGTGTGGGGTTTCTTTTCTTCTCTTTTCTTTTTTTAAATTTTTTTTAAAGATTTTATTTATTTGACAGAGACACAGCGAGAGAGGGAACACAAGCAGGGGGAGTGGGAGAGGGAGAGAAGCAGGCCCCCCACCAAGCAGTGAGCCCGACGTGGGGCTCGATCCCAGGACTCCGGGATCATGACCTGAGCCAAAGGCAGACGCTTAACGACCGAGCCACCCAGGCGCCCCCCACTTTTTTTTTTAAGATTTTATTTATTTATTTGAGAGCGAGAGCGAGAGAATGAGAGAGAACACGAGAGGGGGTAGGGTCAGAGGGAGAAGCAGACTCCCTGCTGAGCAGGGAGCCCGATGTGGGACTCGATCCCGGGAGTCCAGGATCATGACCTGAGCTGAAGGCAGTCACTTATCCAACTGAGCCACCCAGGCGCCCTCTTTTATTTTTTCTTAAGACAGTCTGGCAGAAAAATTTGGTGGCAGTTATTTTGAGAAAGGACTGCCAGTCTCTATTATAAACCCAATTTTTCTGTTAAGTAGTCCTTCTGAGAGAGCATATAATATATAATCTTGCATTTTCATCATATTTTGGAGTTAGCAAATGTGTGCTCACAGTGTTTGATGAAAAAGGAAATAGAGGTTTAGATAAGTATTCTTCCAGCATTGCTGCAAAGTGTGAAAGCTCTGGATAGAATTCAGGTCATTTACTTTTGTGCTATTTCTATTACTTTTCTTTTTTTTTAAAGATTTTATTTATATATTAAAGGGAGAGAGCACAAGCAGGGGGAGGAGCAGAGGGAGAGAGAGAGAGAGAATCTCTCAAGCAGACTCCATGCTGAGCGTACCCTGAGATCATGACCTGAGCCAAAATCAAGAGTCGGACACTTAACTGACTGAGCCACCCAGGCGCCCCTGTTTCTATTACATCTAATAATAAACCTTATATGTCTGCCTATCATGAGAGACTACACTATGCACCTCTGTGCCTCAGCATTCTAATTAATACAGCTAGATCTTAATTTGTTTTAAGATGGTATAGAGGAACCATGACAGATTTTATTTTTGAATAATTCCTTTCACATTTGGATTGGATTCCTATGGTGTTTGGTTTTCAGGGTTAATTTTTACAGTGAGAAAGTTTCTAAAAATTGGGTATGAAAACATTTTTCAGATACTGTGCATCTAAAAACTCACGTTAGAAGAAAGACCCTTTTGTCAGATTTTGAACTTTTTTTAATCAAAGTGTCTTCCTAACATAGATTAGGGAAAAAATTCAGCTTTTAAACAGTTTTGTGGTTTTTATGGATTCTTGGTGTGGTGTTGTGGTGCCTCTTTTGTCTTTGTGCAACTTTAGTGCTTCCTCTTCCCCTACCCCCCATCTTCGGGAATTATTTTCCAAATATTTCACCCCATTATAGCTAAACATAGTTAACTTTGGTCTCTTTTTACACTTACTTCATTTCCTATAAAATGTGTTAGGTTGAAGGTTATGGTTTTTCTTTGAACCTGAAGGTGTTTCTCTAATAATGTTACTAGACATTATTCCATCTAGAGTCTAGCCCATACCTACTCAGAGTGAAGGCTATTATCGAGTGGAATTACAGTCTGCCATTGTCTCCATATTCATGTTTATTACCAGGGAAAAAAATGAGAAGTCAGATTGTTGTTGCTCTCAAATGCAGTGGTTGGCTAATGTTAGGTAGGGGCAGTGTTTGAGTATTTACCTTTATTGTTTGAAAGTTACTCAGCACAGAGCTTACTTAAGAGTTAAGACAGCAGAATTCTTCACTGTTATAAAAATCATTACATAAATGACATTAATTTTGTTTCCAGTTACTTGCTTTAAGGCATTTTTCTTTATGTGGTATGACTTGTGAGAGAATTTTAAACCTCTGAGTCCTGTTTATTACTTGAATTGAATATTCAAGACTTAGAATCTAGTAGTCTTGAGTCAGGAAATTGATAGATAGCACTGATCATCTGCATGTGATTATTAAACATTATTGAATTAATTTCCACAAGATAATACATGTAGTTTTAAGAACTTTTTTCTTTTTTTCACATTTATTTAAAAAGTAGCTTTTAATTACTGGGAACTTCAGGAATCATTTTATAAACCTACACTAGGGTCAGGGATTTGAAGTATGAAGGAGGAAAGGTAATGATTTCTATATCTCTTTAACTAAAAGTAACTAAAAGAAATTAGCCAATCTGTACAGGAGTCAGGATATGTATCTAAACAGTTGTGTCAAACAGCAAAAGCAGTATTGCCTTGTTAGACCTATCTGATATAAAATGGTTTTGGTTTTCGGTAAAAATTCAGTTATTTTATTTTATTTTATTTTATTTATTTATTTATTTATTTTAAAGATTTTATTTATTTATTTGAGACAGAGAGAATGAGAGAGAGAGAGAGAGAGAGCACATGAGAGGGGGGAGGGTCAGAGGGAGAAGCAGACTCCCTGCCGAGCAGGGAGCCTGATGCGGGACTCGATCCAGGGACTCCAGGATCATGACCTGAGCCGAAGGCAGTCGCCCAACCAACTGAGCCACCCAGGCGCCCCAAAATTCAGTTATTTTAGACTGTTGATTTTTCTAGGCTTTAAAAAAAGTTTATTTTAAACTGTTTAATGATTGTTTCTTCAGTTCTGTAAGTTTATTCTGTTCTACATATAGTAAAGTCTTCAAAGTGTCGCTCTATTTATAATTGCTCTTACCTTAGAAGAGAGCAGAGCCTATAAATGATTCTTTGAAGGTTATGATTACAGTGGATTCATACTTTTACTGATGTTGGGGGACAGTTTTCAGTGTTCAGTTTGATGGAAATATAATGTTAGAAAACTGATCTCTCATTAGTAGGAAGATGATAAAGATTAGATTGTTAGTTGTTAGATTAATACTTTCCAAGCCCAGTTATACTCAATTACGTGAATCCAGGAATGTGGATCTATCATGATGATAGAACAGTTTATGCCCATTGCTTTTGCAACTGTATTAATTTAACATTTTGTATTAAATTTTGCTTCATAATCAAGATAATTAGAAATAATTTTTAATGAACACTGTAAAATTGAGTATTAGTATGCATGTGAGAATAAGGAATCAAGAGCAGAAAAATTTAATTGCTTTACTAATCTTTTTAAGTTCATCTTTAAAAATTAATATTTGATTATTTTGATTTATTTTTATTGTTTCTTTATACCCTTATATTTTCCTGATATTTATGATTAATACATGCCTGTTCCCTCATGTAGTAAATATAAAAATAATGGTGTATAGTCCTGGTTCCTTAGGGATATATTGTTAATATTTTGTATATTTCATTCTCAGTGACACTTTGGGATTGGTTTGTCAGTCCCCATTTAAGGAATTGGACAGCAGCCTTAAGGGGAAAAGGTTAAAACCATGCCTCTCATACTGGAAGTTCAAAAGTTTAAGCATTTTGACTGATTCATACATTAATGGCTCTTTTTGTCAATTAAAGACTTGGAACGTGTTCATTTGAATTTACAAGGAATAAAACTGTTGAAATGAGTGATGAAAATTACGGCTCTTCTTTTAACAGGTATTTGTTTGCTTATGGAAAGGTTGCAAAGTATATAACACTCCGTCAACCAGTCAGAGTTGGTTACAGAGGCATATGCTGACACACAGTGGAGACAAACCTTTCAAGGTAAGTAAGCATATGTGAGTTGTTTTAACTTTTAGTTGGTGTATTTCTTAATGGGCATACTTTTGCCCTTCTTAAAATGTTTAAAAGAAGCACTTGTTTAGACATTCCTGTGGATACATGGAATTTAAAAAATAGGTGGAGATAAAGATAATCCAATTCTTAAAATTTGGAGAACAGAAAAAAAGTGAGTTTAGGGTCTTCAAAATAGCTAATGAGCAGACCAATTTGAATACATGTCTTTAAAATTGGTGGCTTTTAATACTTCGTGCTCTTTGTTTTTTCACTGCCATAGGTTTCAGTCTTTTTATTAGCAAACAACACTGATTATTATACAAAAAAGTGAAATTGTACAACATTAAGGGGTTTGATTGTTTTCACTCAGTTTTGAGATCATATTACTGAGCTTTGTTGTAAATTACTGCGTCTAATAGGTGTATTCTGAGAAATTGTATGAAGAGCAAGTGTTTATAAAAACCATTTTTCTATTTATCTTCATTAAAAATTGAACAAAATATTTTGGTTTTTAATTATGGAAAGCATATACCATAGAGGTTAAAAGTTTGTGTTTAGAGAAGTTTAATAGTTGTTAAACTCATAATCTGCTGGTATGTAAATACTGTGCCAGAAACTTTCCTTGGGTTTCATTAGAGAAGGAGATAATTCTTGTGGAGCTGCTTTTTAAAAATTACTCCGTTTTTTTTTTGGAAAGACAATCTTTAACAAGTTAAAAAAAAAATAATAGCTTATATTGAGAAATATTGCCCCCTGTTTTCTTGTTCCTTCTTCGTGAAATATGTGTCACTGTTACTAGTTTCCAGTGAATTCTTCTAGTATTTCTTTATGAAAGTGTAAGCAGGTAAATATGTAGTTTCATTCTCCTTTCTTACATGTAATCCAGTGAACTGTATACTGTCTATACCTTATTTTTTTAAATGAGCTTTTCATTTTGTTTTATTCTAAAGATTTTATTTATTTGAGAGAGAGAGAGCGCATGATTGGCAGGGAGGGACAGAGGGAGAGGGAGAAGCAGACTTCCCCGTTGAGCAGGGAGCCGGACGCAGGGCTCAATCCCAGGGCCCAATCCCAGGGCCCCAGGATCATGACAGATGCTTATCTGACTGAGCCACCAGGTGCTCCTGAGCTTTTTATTTTAAAGCAGTTTTAGATTTACAGTAATATAAAGATTACAGAGCTCCCTTATACCCTATACCAAGTTTCGCCCACTGTTAATATCTTTGTTGCATGTATGTGTACCTTGTTCTTTTAACTTACTTTATGCTAGAGATCTTTCTATATTTGTTCATAGAGAATGTTCTTTCAGTTTATTTAACCAAACTTGTATAAACACTTGGGTTATTTCTAGTCTTTGGCTATTTTAAATAGTGCTGCAGTGATAAATCTTTGACCATAATGTCATTTTGTACATGTATAATTATATATGTAGGAAAAATTCCTAAAAGTGATATGAGAGGGTGGATCAAAGGTTATGTAAGTATTGGTGATTTTGATAAATATTGCCAAATTGCCCACCCTAGGAGTTGTGTCCTCATCATCATTATTAGAGCATCTGCCTTCTCAATAGCCCTGCTAAGAAGGTGTTGTCAAACTTTTGGGTTTTTGCCAGTCTAATAGATGAGAAATTGCATCCTAATGTAGTTTGAGTTTGCTTTTCTTTCATTATGAGGAAATTTGGGGATCTTTTCATATGTTTAACTATTTGGGTTTCTTTTTCTTACAAATTTTCTTTATTTTTTATTTTAAAAAATATTAATTAATTAATTTATATTAAGTAAGCTCTGTGCCCAGTGTGGGCCTTGAACTCATGACTCTGAGATCAAGATTTGCATGCTCTACTGGCTGAGCCAGCTAGGCACCCCTCTTTATTCTTTTTTAAATAAATGGTCTCATTGAGCTTTCTCTTGGCATGTGGGTCTTATATAACTTTAACACCCTAGTCTTTCTTGTGATCCTGGCCCTGGTAGGTACTGGAAGTGTATGATCTGGGACAGTTTTTAAACTTCCCATTTAAGGTGTAGCTGGTAAGAATAGTTACCTCATAGAGCTGTATAGTATGTATCCAATAAATGTAGGAGCTTATTGTTGTTAAAGTAGAAGAATCATGTACTTTCTCATTTTGTGTATTTCCATAAATTTTTATTTAGAGCAGCAATCCTGCTGGTTGATTATGATGTGCAGATCCATTTCAAAGCCTGTCAGATGCATTTTTTCTCCCAAATCCTCTATTTATTTATTTATTTATTTATTTATGCCCAAATCCTCTTTTTAGAAATGGTAGAAGATTGCCATTGGAGAGGGGGAAACAAATTGTCTTTAAAAGACAAAAGTTAAGGGGAATGATTTAGTGAGGCATTGTTCTGTAAGTCATAGGCATCATTTAATTTATTTATTGATTGATTTTTTTAAAAAAGATTTTATTTATTTGTCAGAGAATGAGTGAGCACAAGCAGGGGGAGCGGCAGGCAGAAGAAGAGGGAGAAGCAGGCTTCCCGCTGAGCAGGGAGCCCGATGTGGGGCTCCATCCCAGGACTCTGGGATCATGACCTGAGCTGAAGGCTGACGCTTAACCAGCTGAGCCACCCAGGCATCCCCATAGGCATCATTTAAATCCAGAAAACATTTATTGATTGCTTCTCGGCCTTTTGGCTAAGATCAAGTGCAGAAAACATTTATTGGTATCTCCAATACATGGCAGTGTGCTAGGCACCTTGGAAGCAAGGTGAATAAGAAAGCCAGGCCTCAGCTCTTCAGGGAACTTAACATTTCTTCAGATGTATACAGTTCTAAATAGATGTAAGTAATGAAATGTTTTAAATGCTTTAATAGTGACCTGTGAAAGGTTCTCTGGAAACAGGGATTAGGGATCAATTAAAAATACTATAATAAGGACTGGGAAGGAGTAGTAGAAAGTAAGTGGGCGTCAACTATAGAGAGAAGGTCATGAGGTGGTGATGTTTGAGGGATTCTCTTTTTTTTGAAAAAATATTTTAGTTATAATGTACAATGAAGTGTCTAAAGTATACTTAAGTGTTCAACAGTTTGATTGTTTCATATGTGTGTATGCACCTGTGATGTATGCACCTGTGCCACCACCACCCTGATGAAAAATATTCTCAGTAAAACGGAATTTCTTAATTCCCTTTCTAGTCTATTCTTCTGTCCTCTAATCTCCCCCGGCTCTATTATGATTTCAGTCATCCTGGCTTAGTTCTGGCTGTAGCATTTTATTTAACCTAATTTCTCTTGGCTGTTTACCTATGAGTGGAATTACCAAGTCATAGAATAGGGCATTTTTAGCTTTGGAAACTACAACTCTTATCCAAATTGGTTGTATCATTTTACATTCACACCAGCAGTGAATTAGAGTTTTAGTTGCTCTATATCTTGGTATTATCAGTCTTTTAATTTTAGCCATTCTGGTAGATTTGTAGTGGTATCTCATTTTGGCTTTAATTGTACTTCCCTGATGAGAAGTGAGGTTGAGCACATTTTCATGTGCTTATGGCTATTTGAATTTCCTGTTTTGGGGAAGTGCCTATTTATGGCTTGTCTCTCTCTCCTTTTTTTTTTTTTAAAATAACATGAGCATTTATTTTAATTTTATTTTTTTTTTAAGATTTTATTTATTCATTTGACAGAGACACAGCGAGAGAGGGAACACAAACGGGGAGTGGGAGAGGGAGAAGCAGGCTTCCCGTGGACCAGGTAGCCCAGTGTGGGGCTCGATCCCAGGACCCCGGGATCATGATCCGAGCTGAAGGCAGACGCTTAACAACTGAGCCACCCAGGTGTCCCTGGCTTGTCTTTTATTATATATATTTTTAATATATTTTGGATACAATTTCTTTGTCATCTATATGTATTGCAAATACCTTCTCCCAATCTGTCTGGTTTCCTATTTTGTTTATTTTTTTTTAAGTAATCTCTACACCCGGTGTGGGGCTCAAACTCACAACCCGGAGATCGAGAGTCATGTGCTCCACCAACTGAGCCAGCCAGGCACTCCTGTCTTTGGTTTCCTAATGGGATCTTTTGAAGAATAGTTTTTAATTTCAGTGAAACCTAATTTACCAACTTTTTTTTTTTTCTTAAATAGTGCTTTTTGTATTCTGTTTAAGAAATTTTTGCCTACCCTTAGTATATGAAGATGAGGAGGGTTGGGGCGCCTGGATGGCTCAGTTGGTTAAGTGTCTGCCTTTGGCTCAGGTCATGATCCCAGGGTCCTGGGATCGAGCCCCGCATCGGGCTCCCTGCTCGGCGGGGAGCCTGCTTCTCCCTCTCCCCCTGCCCCTCCCCCTGCTTGTACTTTCTCTCTCTCTCTCTTTCTCTCTCTTTCAAATAAAATCTTAAAAAAAAAAAGAGGGTATTATAGAAAATCTAAGAGTTTTGTCTTAATGGTTGTAGGGAAATCATTTGAGGCTAATATTTAAATATAATTTGCATACTATAAGGTTTACCAAATGTACAATTCGGTAGTTTTTTAGTGTATTCATAGTGTTCTGCAACCATCACCACTATTTACTTACAGAATTAATAGCTTTTGAGAGAAAGAAAAGGAAGCATAAAAGAATGAGTGGACTATTTAGGGAGTAGCATTTCTTTCTTATTATTTTTTTAAGATTTACTTATTTATTTGAGAGAGAGCAAGAGCGTGTGGGGGGGGGGGCAGAGGAGAAGGGAGAGAGAGAATCTCAGGCAGACTCCCCGCTGAGCGTGGAGCACTCTGCAGGGCTCCATCCCATAATCCTGAGATACGACCAGAGCCGAAATCAATTGTCGGACACCTAACCTACTGAGCTACTCAGGTGCCCCGTGAGTAGCATGTTTCATATATGTATGTGATACTTTATTGTGGCAATTTGAAATATTTTTAGAACTATTTCTGTAGATTGGTGAGCTTGGACTATCTAGAAATTAAATGTATAAGCAATTGACTTCAAAAAGTTTTTCATATTTACTGTTACAGTATTTGTTGTATAATGAATAAGGGAAATGTAGGGGTCAGAAATAATCATGATTAGCAGAGGCTTTAATAATGCTATTTTGTGCCTTGCATATTACCCATATATTTTATTGCATTACCTATTTTAACTAATTTAATTCTTACAATAGTCTTTGAAGTAATTACTGTTGCTCTCATTTTAGATATGAGGAGACTGAGGTAAGAAGAGATTAAATATTTTTTTCTTTTTAAAGATTTTATTTATTTGACTGGGAGAGAGAGAGCACTTGTAGTCAGAGCTGCAGGGAGAGGGAGAGGGAGAGGGAGAAGCAGGCTCCCTGCTGAACAGAGAGGCTCACTGTGGGGCTCGATATCATGACCTGAGCCAAAGGCAGTGGCTTAACCAACTGAGCCACCTAGGCGCCCCAAGATTAAATATTTTCTACGGTCATGGCTAGTTGGTGGTAGATTGAGGACTTCAGAGGCAGTATTAATTCAGGGTCTTAGTCCTTAACCACTCACGCTCTGGTGCCTCTCAATAATTTATAATGCAGAATAGCCCCTGTGCAATATATGTATTGTGTACTGTGTTTCGATTACTGTTATTATTTCTTACTATATCTTATTCTGGAATTTGATTATCCTACGGAGTTTGCATTGTATTTTGGGGCCTTTTTCATTATATTTACAGTATGCTTCAAGCATTCACCTAAGAGTTCAGTTTTATTCATACCTTAAAAAAATATCAACGTGGCTGCTCTGTAGTGGTGCTTTGGTGTGGATAATTGATAAAATCATCTTGATGATGAATTTTTTAAAATGTGCACTGTCTTTACTGAAAATATTTAAAGTTGTTAATTCTTCAGGATGAAGTCTGAATAAAGAAAAGGGATGGAGAATAGGGAAAGGAAGGGCTAAGTATAGCACCTAATGTTGCCTGATTATGACAGACTTTGAAATTTCACAGCCAACAAAGTTTTTTCTTAATTCCTAGTAGAGTCTTGCTCTTGCACTTTGTCACATGGAAATAAATATGTTATAAATGTAATACCAGCTACTATTTTAAAGATTGGATACTAAAAACCTTCAAGAAGATAGTGGTACTATAACATCTATAGAAAACCATTGTTTATTCTGTAGTACATACTGGATTTCTTAACCTATGTATGAAATAAAGAAATAAATTGAATCATTTTGCACCTACATGTAACTTATGTCATCAGTTCTATATTGGGCATTGTTTCACATCAATGAATATTACTTTTTAATGGTTGTATATTATTTTTTTTTTTTTAAGGTTTTATTTATTTGAGAGAGAGCATGAGTGGTGGGGAGGGGCAGGTGGAGAGGGAGAAGCAGCCCCCCCCCCACGCTGAGCAGGGATCCCAATGCGGGGCTCGATCCCAGGACCCTGGGATCATGATCTGAGCTGAAGTCAGACGCTTAACCAACATAGCCACCCAGGCACCCCTGGTTGTATGCTATTCCTGTGAGATAGTTTATCATATTTAAATCAGTCCTTTTTTTTTTTTATTTTTTTTTTTTTAGATTTTTTTATTTTTTATTTTTTGAGAGAGAGAGAATGAGAGTGGGGAGGGTCAGAGGGAGAAGTGGACTCCCTGCCGAGCAGGGAGCCCGATGCGGGACTCGATCCAGGGACTCCAGGATCATGACCTGAGCCGAAGGCAGTTGCTTAACCAACTGAGCCACCCAGGCGCCCAGTCCTTTTTTTTTTTTTAAAGATTGATTTATTTGAAAGAGGTAGGGGAGAGGGAGAGAGAATTTCAAGCAGATTCCCCACTGACCGTGGTGCCCAACACGGGACTTGATCTCATGACCCTGAGCAGAAATTAAAGAGTAGGAGGCTTAACCGACTGAGCCACCCAGGTGCTCTTAATTAGTCTTTTTTTTTTTTTTTTTTTTTAAGATTTATTTATTTGTCAGAGAAAGAGAGAGTGAGTGCACATGAGCAGGGGCAGTGGCAGGCAGAGGGGGGAGGGAGAAGCCGGCTCTCTGCTGCAGGGAACCCGATGCAGGACTCGATCCCAGGACCCTGAGATTATGACCCGAGCTGAAGGCAGATGCTTAACCCACTGAGCCACCCAGGCATCCCTAATTAGTCCTTTCTTGATGGATCTTTTTTGGTCCACTTATCCTCAATATAAAGAACAATGTAATCAATGAACATATTTTATAAACTGCTTTTGGGAGCTAATATAAATTCCTAGAAGCTATTTCACTAGTTCAAAGAGTTGATGTATAGGCTTGCTTTTGATAGGTATTATTAAATCCCCTTCCAGAAAACCATACCGATTTATAGTCCAACTAGCAGTGTATATAATATAGTGCTGTTTCTCCAGTCTTCCTGAAGCTTGGCATTAATTATTGACATTAATAATTGGCATTATTTTATCTTTGCCAATTTACCAAGCACATTTTTTTGATTACTAGCAAGATTTGAGTATCTTTACATGTTCTGGCTATTGGTATTTTTTTCTCTAAATTGATTATTTGGTTGCTTTGCCCTTCTTTTGGAGTTTTTCTTCCTGATTTATATAAACCTTAATATTAAATGTACATATTTCCTGCATGTAATAGATACTTGGTCTGGCTTGTCATTTCTCATAAGCTTTTGTGTGTTCTGCCATCAAGAAGTTTCTGTGTAGTGATATTACCATATATTTCTACATATATATATGTAGATATATGCAGTGTAAACACAATGTAAATATATTTTTATATATTTGCATTACTCTTTTTCCTGTATTGTTTTTGTATTTTTATTTTTAAAAGATTTTATTTATTTATTTATTTATTTATTTATTTATTTATTTAGTACGAGCAGAGGGAGAGAGAGAGAATCCCAAGCTCCATACTGAGCATGGAGTTTGATGTGGGGCTTGATCTCATGACCCTGGGATCATGACGTGAGCCAAAATCAAGTCAGATGCTAACCGACTGAGCCACTCAGGCGCCCCAATTTTGTTATTTTTAGAATGGAAATCTTGTTAACCTACTCATCTTTATTAAGTAGGAAAAACATCATTTCCCTGCTGTGATAGGAGTTAATTTCCCCCATTTTGACATTGTTTTTCTTGACTTTTTTAATGGTGTTTTTTTTGAAAGGCAGAATTTTAAACTGAATTTTGAAATAATTTCAGCTTCCAGAGAAGATGGAAAACTCTCATATATTTTCTCTGTCACACATTAATGTATAAAATGCCATATACCCTAACCCCGATTTACCAGTTGTCATTTTGCTACATTTGCTCATATCCATCCATCATTTGTCTCTCCATCTGTCTGCCTTCCTACCCCAGTCTCTCCCTCTTTCTCCTTCCCTACCTACCTACCTACACACACACACACACACACACACACACACACACACACACTTTTTTTGGGAGAACAGTTGAGAGGAACAGAATCCCTAAATACTTCAGTGTGTGCATTTCCTAAGAACAAGGATATTCATTTACATAACTTCAGCATAATTATCAAGACCCAGAAATTTAACATTGATGCTATTAGTATTGAAGTTGCACTAAGTCCCAATAATATCCTTTGTAGTAGTTTTATTTTCCTCTGCTTAGAATCCAGTTGGGGATCAAGGATCGCATTTAGTTTTCATGACTCCTTCAAAGTTTCCTCAACCTTTTTTTAAATCTTTTATGTCACTGATAGTTTTGAAGAGTAGAAACCTTTAATTTTATATACTCCCCATTTTGGGCTTGTTTGGTGTTTTTGTAATGATCAGATTTGGTTAATGCAATTTTGGAGAAAATAGAACAAAATTCTCACTGTATCACTTTAAGGGGTACCTGATGACAATTTGTTCCATTATAGATGATGTTACCTAGATCACTTGATGGAATTGGCTTTCATATGTATCCTATGAAAATAATTGATGTTAGCTCATTATGAATTTTAGTTTTGTAAAATCAACATACTCCTAAAATGTAAATATAGCTGCTTTGCCAAGGGTTTTTGTAATATTTATCTTTGATAATTAAAGTGCAAAGATTATTCCTAGATAAGATTTCCCCACCCTATGTTCACTTTATCATGTATATATACATCTGCATAATGTATACATTTAGGGTTTGTTAAATGTAGTGAAACATTTTAATTATTAAGGGTTTGGAAAACATTACATGTTTTGGGATGCCTGGCTGGCTCAGTCAGTAGAGGGGGTAGCACTCTTGATCTTTTGGGGTTGTAAGTTGGAGCTCCACATTGGGTGTGGAGATTACTTAAAATCTTTAAAAGAAAAAAATGACATGTGTTTACAGTAGTAGGGTATGGGAATATTTTAAACTGTTCTTGGCCTTTTTTTTTTTTTTCCCTTTTCAATTTTAATTTTGATTCTTGTTAGTTATCTGGTGTTAAGCTTTATGACAGCTAAGTGGCTTTAACCCTACCATGCTTAGAAATACATATATTACTTAACTGAGGAAAATAAAAAGTAGTTATATGCAGTATGTTTAGTGATGGTTTTGATTTCCTTACTTTATTGCTAATGAGGCAGTGGTTTGTCTTGGTAGATTTGTGTATGTTAGAAATTACATAGGTGTACTTTTTATTAGATAAGCTTATTAATATGTACTTTTACTTTGTTTTTTTTTTTAAAGATTTTATTTATTTGAGAGAGAGAGAGAATGAGAGAGAGAGCACATGAGAGGGGGGAGGGTCAGAGGGAGAAGCAGACTCCCTGCTGAGCAGGGAACCCGATGTGGGACTCGATCCAGGGACTCCAGGATCATGACCTGAGCCGAAGGCAGTCGCTCAACCAACTGAGCCACCCAGGCGCCCAATGTACTTTTACTTTGCACACACATTTCTCCCCTCTGCCAGTATTTGTTTACTTTGAACATAGTACAGTTATTTACTTGTCTTGGGTTAATTTATTTATTGTAACTTTTCCTCAGCAACTAGTCTTCTATAGCTCAGCATGATTGATTACGTTCATAATATTGACATATTTGAATGACTTCTCGTTGTGTTGGAGTAGTGCTTGAAAAACTCAGACTTTTTTTCAAGGTTGGTACATTAAATAGCCTATCTTTTTAGGTGTTTTGGAATCAAGATCCTAGCCTAAATTGTTGATAAAGAAAAAAGAAATTTTATCAAATCAGACTTAAACTATGATATCCTTATAGTTCTGCATACAGGTTAATTCTGGTAACTTGTTGTATAGTGAATGATAGATACTGTTATTGCATCATCACTGTGATGGATGATGAAATAATTTCCTTCTCTTATTCCTTTATGACCTGTTTTGTAGTAGTAGTTGATGCTGATAATTTTATGTATGTATGTATGTATTATAGTGCCTGAGGGGGGCCCCCAGCTTTTTGAGGTATAACTGACAAATGAAATTGTAAGATATTTAAATTATACATCATGATGATTTGATATGTATATACAGTTGTGATGAAAGGATTTTCTCCATCTGATTAACACATCCATCACCTCATATATATAGCTTTTTTTTGGTAAGAATCTTTTGATTTTTTTTTTTAAGATTTTATTGTCAGAGAGCTTGCTAGTGCACAAGCAGGGGGAGCGGCAGGCAGAGGGAGAAGCAGGCTCCCTGTTGAGCAAGGAGCCTGATGTGGGACTTGATCCCAGGACCCTGGGATCATGACTGAGCCGAAGGCAGACGCTTAACCAATTGAGCCACCCAGGCATCCCAAATCTTTTGGATTTTCAACAGACATTCTCTGTAGTAACACGAAGCTTTAAATACCCTGTGCTGCTATCTTTCTTTAATTTGTCTTTGACATTTTGTATGTCTGTCTGTATTTGAAGCTCTCATGTTCCCTAGCCTTGGCAGCCAGTGTTTAGGATGCTCCCGCTGACCAAACGTGGTAATATTTGACTATAAAGAATAATAACTGCAGTGATCCCCATGATTCTAAAAGACAAAAAATGATTCCCTTTCTTCCTCCAAAAGAAAAACTTAATTGGTCACCATTGGAGGATGATCGTGATCTCATTATTTAGAAAGCTGGTAAGAATCAAGTAGTTTTTCCTTTACTGTGTGAACTGTGCTGCCACTGGGTGTCCAAATCCTGTGCTTGAGTTGCATCTGTGACCAATTAAATTAGAATCTGGGGCATGCGGCCAGGCATTTTGCTGTAATGAAAAAAATTGGATGACTTGGATGTGCACCTAGGCTTAAGAACCACTGTTCTACAAGGTATTTCTCTTATGGGGTACCTTGTACTAAATAGCATTGCTATGGTAAATGCAACTACCAGTTCAGTGGTCCTTGAAAAGGGAGAAAAAAATAGAAGGACAAAGAGTTATGCTGTGTATACTGTGTGCATGTTGCATTTGGGATCTTGTTTTTATTGATGTAAACTTTCTTTTCTAGGCCTCCTTGATGCCGCACTTGCCTGTTCTTCATCCTTCCCACCCCTCTTTCCAAACTCATTGGCTGCTCTGTCTAGTCACCTTTGCTGGCTTCTGCTCTACCAGACTTCTAAATGTTGGAGCGTGCTCTCTTTTCTTAAAGTTCCTACCCTAGGTGTCCTTTGGTTTTAAATACTATTAAATATTATTTATATACTGATTACTCTCAGATGTTTATCTCTAGCCCTAACAATATTCCCTCTTGGATTCCAGAATGGAATATTTGGCTTGGATGTCAAAGTATTTTTTCATTTCAGACATGGTTCTGCTCTAGACTCAGTAAATAGTAAGATCATCAAGGGCTCTGGCTTTAAGAGCCCTGTGTCATTCTTGATTCCTCTCTTAAAGAACTTCTCCTGTACTCCCATAAATGCATTAGCAAATCCTGTCAATTTGAGCCTCAGTATATTTTGAATATGACTACTACTACTCTCCCTACTCTTTTTTTTTTTTTAAAGATTTTATTTATTTATTTGACAGAGAGACAGCGAGAGAGGGAACACAAGCAGGGGGAGTGGGAGGGGGAGAAGCAGGCTTCCCACGGAGCAGGAAGCCCGACGCGGGGCTCTGTCCCAGGACCCTGGGATCATGACCCAAGCTGAAGGCAGACGCTTAATGACTGAGCCACCCAGGCACCCCTCTCCCTACTCTTTTATCCCCAGTTATCTTCTGTGATTCTATTAGTCACTCAGGTTTTTTTTTTCTTTTTTAAGATTTTATTTATTTATTAGAGAGAGCCCAGTGCACAAGAGTGGGGAAAGGGGCAGAGGGAGAGGGAGAAGCAGAGAGTCTGCTATGGGGCTCAATCCCAGGACCTTGAGATCATGACTTGAGTGAAAGGCAGATGCTTAACTGACTGAGCCACCCAGGCACCCCTAGTCACTCAGTTTTAAATAGATGGTAACTCCTCACTCTCTCCAAATTAAAATCCCTATTTCCTAGCATGATGCATAATGGGGTCTTCATATGTGTTATTTACCTGCTTAACTCATTCATTCCCTTACTATAATGATCTAGCTATACTATATACTACTTGTAGGTCTCAAGTGGATCACGCTCATTGTGTTTTTTCTTTTTTTAAAGAAATTTTTCTTTTTAAAGATTTTATTTATTTGACAGAAAGAGACACAGCGAGAGAGGGAACACAAGCAGGGGAAGTGGGAGAGGGAGAAGCAGGCTTCCCGCAGAGCAGGGAGCCCGATGTAGGGCTCGATCCCAGGACCCTGGGATCATGACCTGAGCCGAAGGCAGAGGCTTAACGACTGAGTCACCCAGGTGCCCCATCATTATGGCTTTGTATAGGCTGTGCTTTCTGCCTGGAATTTTTTTTTTTCCCTAAACTTTTATTTATTTATTTGAGAGAGAGAGAGCATGAGCACGAGTGGGGGGGTGGGGTGGGGCAGAGGGACAAACAGTCTCCCTGCTGAGCAGGGAGCCCAGTGCAGGGCTCCATTCCAGGACCCTAAGATCATGACCTGAGCCGAAGTCAGATGCTTAACCTACTGAGCCACCCAAACACCCCTGCTTGGAATTTTTAAAAGCTTTTTATTTTGGAAAAATTTTAGATTTACAGGAAAGTAAGTTGCAAAGAAAAGATAGTACAGAGAGTATCCATATACCTTCACTTACTTTGTTTCCCTGGGTGTTACCTCAGAGTACTTTGGTACATTTGTCACAACTAAGAAACCAACATTTCTATCTGGAATTTTTATTTTTCTTTAGATCACCTGCTAATAAATACTACCCTATCTTCTGTGAAACTGATGTTTTCTGCTCTGTGTTTCAGTAGCCCCTCCTAGATTTTCATAGCACTTCTCGTAATATATGAATAAGACAGTACTAGCAAAGATAGTCTCATTATTACTACATTCAAACACATTTGGAAAAAAAAACAAAACCAGCGATTCCATGTTTCACATTTTAGAACAGCTACTTGACCACAACAGTAGCCAACGTGAGTATTTCAGTGGATTTGGGAGATAGATCATTTAAAACATTGGGTGTCCAACACCAGATTTTTCCCTGATTATTGAAATCAGAACATCAGAGTGGTGGCTTAAATTCAGGGGTCATTTTATGTGTTGGTGAAAACATGACTATTTGAACATTAAAATCACACTCAGCACCATGAGATGCTCATGTTGAGAGGAATGAAAGGCCATTTGAGGCAATAGCTCAAATGTCTCACCTTGTTCTCTGTGATATATACCTAATGAATGGAATATTCATTAGATGATGCTTAAAATTATTTTCTCTTCTAGGGTAAAAGAATTTGTATTTAACTGAAATGTGTGTAATTCTGTTATTTCTTTTTTTTTTAAAGTACTTCTCATTCTAAATTCTCATTGTACTTTTGTGTTTTCTTGTTTAGATTTATTTATGATTCTTGATGGATGAATGGTTAAAATCAAAACTGTTTTCTTTTAGAATTCTCATTATTAATTTCCAGAACATTGAAGCGTTGCTGATTAAAATACATTTGTGATATTTACTCAGTTCTAGATGCTATCAGGGCCTGTTCGTTGAAGTATTGAAGGATTCTGGGACAAAATGAATCTGCTAGCCTACTGGGACTCTTACATTTAAGGATATTCCTGGGTGGAGTTATATCACAAAGTCCTTCTGAATTTAAACCTGAGGGCTTGGATCTGAACTGTCATCTCTTCCTTAATTGTAGTCAGGTAGCTATTCTAAAATTTGAAATACAGAGTTTTTCAACAAATTTGTTTGAATAACTAGTATTAAACTGGGAATTCCAGGGCAAAGATGGTCTTATTTTATTGTATTCCTTAAATCACATGACACAAGGACCACAAAGGACAATGTATGTTTTTAACTAGGTGTTAGGAAATACAGGGATGATATCTTCTAAAATTAAAAAGTAAGAGAAATAAATACTGTATGGCTTTATTCTGTGGCAGTACTGTATAATAGAAATATGTGTGAACCAAATATATCATTTCAGATTTTCCAGTGCTTCATTAAAATAATTGAAATAGATGAAAATAATTTAAGCAGTATCTTTGACTTAACCCATTTTATTATTTCAACATCTTAGCGGTATACAAAGTTAATGAAATTTTTTGCTTTTTTGGGTACTAAATCTTCAAAATTCAGTGTGTATTTTTTTTTTTTTTTTTAAGATTTTATTTATTTATTTTGAAAGAGCGAGCAGGCACAAGCGAGGGGGAGGGGCAAAGGGAGAGGGAGAAGCAGACTCCCCGCAGAGCAGGGAGTTGATCCCAGGACCCAGGGGTCATGACCTGAGCCCAAGGCAGACGCTTAACCTACAAGCCACCCAGGTACCCTCAGTGTATATTTTATACTTAAAATTCTTTACAATTTGGAATAGCCACATTTCAAGTGCTCACTAACTATATGTGTGCAATGCCTAAAATGTATTGGACAGTGTAAAATTAACCCATTAGGGTAATTCTACTTAAGCATTCTCAGTTCAGATGCTAAACATTTCATCTTTATTTAGATATCACAAAATTTGCAATTGGAGAGGTAGATTCACATACCAAGCTGTTCACATATACTTAAAAGTTTTTCAGTAGTGAAATTGAGTATCAGGTATTCAATTGAAAATTAAAGTGGAAGGGCTGGTCTTACTGTTACAGTAAAAAGACATTACTTTTTTTTTTTTAATTAAATGGTTATTAAGGAAATACAAATAAAAACCACAGTGAGTTACTACCTCATACTAGAGTGATTTTAATAAAATAAACTGAAAATAACAAGTGTTGGCAAGGATGTGGAGCTAGCTGATGGTTATACAACATTGTGAATGCACTAAAGACCACTGAATTGTACACTTTAAAATGGTATGTTCTATGAATTTACCTCAATTAATAATTAATTTAAATAAAATTAAAGTTTTGTTTCTTGGTTAGAGTATTCTTAAAGTTTTAAGTAGCAACATTTGCCTAGTGGATTTTGTAGTAGACAGTGTTCTATTGGTAATCTATAGGAGATGGAAATTTTTTTTTTTTTTTTAAAGATTTTATTTATTTATTTGACAGAGACATAGCGAGAGCAGGAACACAAGCAGGGGGAGTGGGAGAGAGAGAAGCAGGCTTCCCGCTGAGCAGGGAGCCCGATGTGGGGCTCGATCCCAGGACCCTGGGATCATGACCCGAGCTGAAGGCAGATGCTTAACGACCGAGCCACCCAGGCGCCCCTATAGGAGATGGAAATTTTTAAAGCATTATTTCTTGGCACTCAAAATATACATAGTAAATTTTTAAATTCTGAGAATTCAGTAACCATTAGTTGCTAAACTTCTCATTGTCAGCATCTGTGGCTGAGCATTGTTGATGCAGGCTCTCTGAGGACACTATGGATAGGGTCATTGTAAGAATTAAATGAAATACTAATTTTAAAACACTGGATAGGGGCGCCTGGGGGGCTCAGTTGGTTGAGCGACTGCCTTCGGCTCAGGTCATGATCCTGGAGTGCTGGGATCGAGTCCCGCGTTGGGCTCCCTGCTTGGTGGGGAGTCTGCTTCTCCCTCTGACCCTGCCCCCTCTCGTGCACTCTCTCTCACTCTCTCTCTCTCAAATAAATAAAAAATAAATAAAAATAAAAATAAAACACTGGATAGGGGTGATTGTTCCTTTCTGTCCCTTACCCCTGAATGTAGTTGAAGTTGTCATTTCGTATGTCTGCTGACCACATGTCAGCACTTTAAGGGTGGGAACTTAAGTATTCATTCTTAGACTTTTAGCTTTTTTTTTTTTTTTTTTTAAGATTTTATTCATTTGAGATAGAGAGCACGAGCAGGGGCAGAGGCAGAAGCAGGCACCCCGCTGAGCCAGGAGCCCGATGTGGGGCTCCATCCCAGGACCCTGGGATCATGACCCCAGCCGAAAGCAGATGCTTAACCATCTGAGCCACCCAGAAGCCCCTACTTTTAGCATCTTACATAGTACATAGAATAGGTAAATATTTGAACTAAAACCTTGACTCATTCCTCTGCCTCTTAGTGTGCACCTTAAAATGGGCAAAGATTTTTATTAGTAATGCTGAGTACCATTAGAGCCCATAAAATGTCTCTTGTCTATCAAAATAAATAGAATAATTATGAATGGCACTGTATAAGGAGCTTGCTGTGAAATATTTCAGCCAGCATCAGTTTTATCAGAATCTCTAAGTAGTTTAGTTCTTCAGATATATTTAGAAATAGGATTTGTAAGGTGCTTCTGGATATATATATATATATATATATATATATATATATATGCATATATTCTTAAAAGTATATTGTTGCCTTCAGAATGCATGGAGAAAGGATGAATTGGCATAAGTATCTAGATAAGCAGGAAAGTGTCAGGATATCCTCAGAGGAAGATGGGCTTTTTAAAAGTTGGGTAGATTTAGAGGGACTTTCTAAATAAAGGTACGATCTCTACCAACAGAGTTGTATTGTGTTTTTAAAAGTTTAAAATGGTAAAGGTGCCTGGATTGAAAGAAAGAGCCTGGAAACATGTAGATTTTTTGTGGTATTATCTAGATAAACTCTAATATAAGTTGAACCACCTAGGACTAATGTGATGGATTTATTTGGTATTCAGCATGACTGATGTGCATGCTTGGAGTTTGGTTGTTAAGTCAGAAGCTAAGTAAATTGGATGAGTTATTACTAGAAAAGCCACCAGAAATCCAGCTGTGGATTTTACTGTTTGGGGATCATTTTGAAAATGGTGTTTGTTCTAATTAGTAACATTTATTTGTTAGAAGTCACACACTTGTACTATAGCTAATTTGTGTACTATGATTTTAGTGATATTCAAACATTCTGCATTCATTGTGGGATAGTGCTCTGCCAGGGGACTTGGAGAGTTAACCTTTTGTTTTCTCAATCTGGCAAGTGCAGAAGGCTAAAGAGCATTATTTAATGGAACTTATAGAGAGTTGCATAAGACCAACCCTGGGCATAAGTCTTCTCTGAGCAGCTGGATCTGGTAGTTTAAAAGTCAGTATCACTGTCTATCTTCCCGTTAAAACAGTGTAGAACAGTAGGGAGGCTGCCGAAGGTCTTGAAGTAGTATGTATCATTAAGATAAAAGTAATTTGAAAAATCTAGGAGTCCTAAGTAGTTGTTAGGATATCTAATTCTTTTTTTTTTTCTAAGCTTTATTTATTTATTTTAGAGAAAGTGTGTGTTTGGCCGGAGGGGCAGAGGGAGAGGGAGAGAGAGAATCCCAAGCTGAGCGTGGAGCTGATGTGGAGCTTGATCCCACTACCCATGAGGTCATGAGCCATTACCAGCTGAGCCACCCAGGCACCCCCGGATATCTAATTCTTTGATTTAAAAACAACTTTGGGGTGCCTGGGTGGCTCAGATGGTTAAGCGTCTGCCTTCGGCTCAGGTCATGATCCCAGGGTCCTGGGATCAAGCCCCACATCGGGCTCCTGGCTCAGCGAGAAGCCTGCTTCTCCCTCTCCCTCTGCCTCTTCCCCTCCCCCTGCTCATGCTCTCTCTCTCTGTATCTCTGTGTCTCAAATGAATAAATAAAATCTTTAAAAAAAAAAAAAACCAAAAAACAACTTACTAGGACGCCTGGGTGGCTCAGTCGGTTGAGCTTCTGCCTTTGGCTCAGGTCATGATCCCAGGGTTCCAGGATCGGGTCCCGCATCAGGGTCCTTGCTTGGCAGGGAGCCTGTTTCTCCTCCCCCCCCCCCCCCGACGAATAAACAAATGAAATCTTAAAAAAAATAAAAACTTACTGTTTCTCTTAGGAAAGTGATTAATTGAAGACCCATATTTTTTCTGGGAAGAACATTCACTATTTTTGTCTTGTGTATAGCAGGAAGCGCAGTAAACTGGAGAGTTGTGAAACTATAGAGTTTTCTTCTCCAGCTCTGCCACTGCCTAGTGTGTTATTATTTTGGGCAACTTATAAAAATAAAGGATGTAGTAGTCTCATAATTCCTATCTGGAATAGTTCTATAGTGTTACCGATTTACTTGTGAAACTACAAAATATTCCCTCATTCATATTATACTTGTGCCCTACATGGCATCCCTGACATCCTTTTTTATTTTTATTTAGTGTGTTGTTGGTGGCTGCAACGCCAGCTTTGCTTCTCAGGGAGGGCTAGCTCGCCATGTACCCACACACTTCAGTCAGCAGAACTCCTCAAAAGTTTCTAGCCAGCCAAAGGCCAAAGAAGAATCTCCCTCTAAAGCTGGGATGAACAAAAGGAGAAAATTAAAGAACAAAAGACGACGCTCATTACGTAAGTGTTTCACTAAAAATCTGTATGTGTATTAGATATCTTTTGTTTATATCTTGGGCATTCATGGAATTCAGGTTTTACTGTTCTTTAACTCTGCTTGCATGTTTTTGTTAACAATGATAAACAGATAGGATCCCTTGGGTGTCAGTGTGAGAGTTCAGTGTGATAAATGTTTTATCTTAGTAGTTAAGGGAGGGTAAGTATATGTGGCCTTAGAATATAAAATCTGTATAGAATTACATTTTGATGGCTCCTTTGATTCTGTTCTAAAATAAGAAAATTTAAAATATGGCAATGTTGGTATTTTAGAAAATTTGGACATGTTAAAGGTAATAATGAAATAAAAGTAATTAGTCTGCTCCAAAGCGGTATGTGTGAATAGCAAAAACTATTTGTAGTATGTGTCTCAGTACTTAAGTCTATTGTAACACCTCTTATGTGCTCAATTACCAGATTATGAAATGTATCCTCAATATTTAGGATAGAACACAAGATGATGAGGCTTACAAATGCAGGGAGCAGGAATTGACTTAGAACCTCCAGAGCCTAGTACTGGCCCTGGTTCTTAGTGTCAACTGGCAAATAAATATGTCCTAAATGAAGAAGTATGATTGACTGCAGCTGTCAGTGAAAGGGAGTCCACTGCAAGGGTGAACTAGAAAGAAAAAAATAGATTGCACTGTACCCTCCTTTCTCTTGAGATTTGATTATAGAAGAGACTCCAGACAGTAAACTAGATTAGAAGGTTTGTTTCTAGAACGTTAACATTTTTTTGTTACTACAAAGCTGCAGTGGACAAATGAACAAATCATAGGTGACAAACTTTTCTAAACTCTTAAGTTTCTTGTTGAAATAAACAAGTGTATTTTTCAGAGTTGGCTATTGAATTTAGGTTATGGATCCATTTTCCTTTTACCTTCCATTTTGTAAAAACAGAAATGACATCTGTTTATTTTACTTGACTATTGATTTGGGTGGCTTGCAATCACAGAAAATTGCTAAATATATATTATGGTATTCAAAACTGAGAATAACTTTCCCACCTATTCCACTTAATAACCTCATTATTTTCTTCTGAGTGTATACATAGTAATCATTTAAACTTACTGACTTTTTCACATTATTTGTTTGGTAATACCTGTACAGTTTGCTAGTTCTCTTAAGGAGAACAGTTCAGTTAAGTATCCAGTCCTCACTTAGAAATGGAGGGACCGGTGGCTGCTTTTAATTAAGTCTGGCCTCTTTTGAGAATGTTTTTTCCAATATTAACTAATAAAACGGGCTACGCAGGGAGAGTGGTGGGGAGGGAGGTCTTGTGGTAGGTGGAAAAAAAATCTTTTTGTTTCCTGTTTTATGGGGGAGAATGAGGATAATCCTGAATATATGAACTTTAAAAGATCCAAGACCTTTCACTGTGAGTAGCCACTATTAAGTGCTGTGGTTTGAATGGCAGAGCTGCTGCCATTGCAGTCCATTCCTTCCTTAAAAATATACAAGTCTATAGTAGTGTACTAAAATCACTTTGATAGTACCTTCTTCATGTAATTCAGAGAGGTCATTTTCACTTAACTGGGTGAAAAGTACATTAACAGATAGTAGAACTGTAGCTCTTACTGTTTGACAATTTTGACATACTTTAAAGTGGAAAGAATAGTACAATAAATAGTTGTATATCTTTCATTTAGAGAATATGCCGTATTTGATTTATCTCCCTACATACATACTTTTGTGTCCTGATTCCAACATACAAGAATGCATCTCCTAAGAATAAAGATATTCTTTTACATGGCCATAATACCATTCTTGGGGAGATACCCATAATACCACACCAAAAAGGCAAAAAGAAATCAGGTAACGTGTATAGTTTTGAGCCACAGTCTTTATTTTTGTGGTCTCCAAAGGTTTTTTGATTATATAGCTCATCAGTTAAAAAAAAATGCTTGAGCACCCAGTCCCAACATCTGTGCTTATATAGTGCACACAGATAATGCTACTGATACACATTATAAAGCAGTTACCAAGAAGGGTATATTGAAAAACATCAAGATGAAAAACAAAAGTAGTGATAGTATTTTCTTCCCTTACTCTAAGGGATCATGACACAGACCTGCTTTGGAGACTATTGTTCTAGTTTCTCTGTTTCCTCTAAGTGCTTATCCTGCTCAGGAAAAAGCGTATTTGGAGAGCACGGACAGAGTAGAGTACACTTTTTCCCCCCACCAGTAGGCACAAATCTGATAGGAAGGGGGTTTGTTTTTCCTTTTGACTTTTTTTTTTTGGTCCCATAAACGTCAAATATTTTTTTCTGATTTACTGTTGCATTCCTAGTTTTGTGGGTTCTGCTAGTTTATTACTTGATGTTTTGCTTATTTCCTTTTGAAGAAAAGTACAGTGAAAAAATAGCTATTCATTATTGAGTATGCCAACTGGTGAAAACATTTCCCACAAAAGCTCTGGTGGATTTGTGTAGATGTTCTGAGAACTCCATGATTAGTAGAGGCAAATCCACCTCACGTAGTAAATCAGAATAGTGTGGTAAATCAGCATACATGTAATTCAGAATATACTGTACCAGGAAATCAGGCCATTTCATTTATTGTCAATAAAATATAATTTTTAATTACAGATGATCTTGAAAATTTTCATGTATTAGTAAGCTCCACAATTGTAAAATAGGAAATTCACTTTCCTTATTTTGAGCAACATTCTTATTAGGAATAAAAATAGCATAATTTATAATAATACTAGTGGGATGAAAATAGAAATTTAAAAAATGTTCTTACCAAATTAAATCTTCAGTGTATAGTTTTGTTGTGATTACACTAAGAGATTGATTACTCCAGATTTGTGAACTTATTTTAAAAAGTAGTATAAGCTTATTAATATAAACCACTTTGTGATTTAAGACATTTTTCATATGCATTTCTTTTACTTAATCATAGTCTATAGCTGTTGTATATTCATTTCACAAATAAGGAAACAGGTTAAGTAGATTAAGCAGTTGCCAAAGTCACACAGCTAATAACTGGTGGAGTTGGGAGTTAGAATTTTGGCAGACTCATTGGCACTGAAAACTGTATTTATAATTTTCTTAGATTGTTGTTAGAGTTATTTTTTTTCTTTGAATATTTATTTATTTGAGAGGGAGAGGGAGAGCAAATCCCAAGCAGACTGCCCACTAAGCGTGGAGCTGATACGGGGCTCAATCTCAGGATACTGTTCAGGACCTGAGCCAAAACTGAGTCAGATGCTCAACCATCTGTACCACCCAGGCGCCCCAGAAGAGTTATTTATATTCAAGAAAATACTTGCCAAAAACTCCAAAATAATATTACAGGTTTTTCAGATTTGGAAAAAAATTTTTTTTTTTAATTTATTTACGTAATCTCTGCACCCAACGTGGAGCTCAAACTCAACAGTCCTGAGATCAAGAGTCCTTTGCTCCTCCAACTGAGCCAGCCAGGTGCCCCAGATTTGGAAAATTTTTGATCACATGTTAATATAGAATATTCATGACATGTATTTTATATATTTGGCTGTGGTGAATTAGATCTCAGCATACTGATAGATGAGATACTCATCAGATTGTTGAAAATACAGGACTGGTGCTCAGGAGAGGTACTGAAATAAAATATGAAATTATATGGGAAAGATAGTAGCTGTAGTGTGGAATCATGAGGCCTAAGGTTAGAACCTCACACACCAATGGGCATAGTTAACCCACATTCACTCATTAGTTGGAAGTCTACTTTTGTGTATCCTTCTTGTCAGGTAGACCCCGTGTTCTGAAAGCAAAATAAAATTTTTTATTTAAATACCAGATACGTATGTTAATTGTTTCAATCCTTCTTCTTACATATTTTTGTGGAAAATCTTGGCAGATTGTTACATTTTTCTAAATATTCTTTACCTTTTTGTATTGACTTTTAGCACGACCACATGATTTCTTCGATGCACAAACACTGGATGCGATAAGACATCGAGCCATATGCTTTAACCTCTCAGCTCATATAGAAAGTTTAGGGAAGGGACACAGTGTTGTTTTTCATAGTACTGTAAGTATTTGTTATTGTTTTTTTTTTTAATTATCAATGTAGGTTTGCAAGAACATGTATTTTGACTTTCACAATCATATTTCTAAACTGCTCAAAATCTTAAAATATATTTTAACAAAATCACAAAAAGTTCTGCTTTATCAATATTTTAAAAATTACATGTATTGTTGGTTATAAAGCAAATACAGTTAACTCTTAACATGGGTTTGAACTGCACAGGTCCACTTAACACAGATTTTTTTTCAATAAATATAGTAAAGTACTGTAAATGTATTTTTCTTCCTTATGATTTTCTTAATATTTTCTTCTAGTTTATTAGAAGGTATGGTATATAATACATATAATGTATAAAATATATTAATCGACTGTTTATGTTATCAGTAAGGCTTCTGATCAGTAGACTGTTGTAAAGTTCTTGGGGAGTCAAAAGTTAAACGTGGATTTTCGATAATATGGGTGGTTGGCAGTCCTAACCTCTGCATTGTTCAAGAGTTAACTGTATTTTCCACAATTCAACATTTTGATGATTAAATTGAATATTTTAGCCTTTAATTTGAGCTATTTAGGAATATTGGGGTGACATTTGGGCTTGTAGGCATTTGAAGATCAGGCTCTAACCTTAAACTAGGTGTCTTTTCTGCTTTCCTCATTTGTAAAATTAGAATATTAGACTCTTTTTAACTCATAGCCGTAAGTGCTTACATGCTTCTCCCTCACCCCCCAGAACACATCTAAAGTTGGAATTAAATAAGATAACGGGCACAGATTAAAGATTTGTGAAGGAGGGAGTTTTTGTTTATTCTACTGATGTATCCTAAATTTCTGTAATTGTGCCTTGACACATAGTAGGCAGTCTGTATATTTGTTTGAATGACTATGTTCAGTATCAAGTTCAAATTTCAAGTGTCAAATTTGAAAAAGCAATAAATACTTTTATTTTTGGTTAGCTAGGAAGTAACAGAGAGTTGTTCTTTATTCCCATGCCCCTTGCCATTTTATTATCCAGTCATCCTTAAATTGGTGTATTTTGGTGTAGGTAAGTTAGTAGAGATAAATTTTAGACCAGACCTTGGTGATTTGAAACCCTGGAGAAAGGGATTGTTTAATTTTGACTGTTGAAATATAAAATATACTAAATTTAGGTTTTATTTCTTATATCAGTCAGAATGCACAAGAATTAAATACAAAAGATCTATTATTATTATTATTGGTGCAAAAACGTGGTTTTAGTATAGCATGGAGACAGGACCTGTGGGCAGAAAGAGCTGCCTAAAAAAATCAGTATTGATACCAGTTTCTCTACTGGTTTGAATATTTTTTCCATCTCCTATAACTCTGTTGCATTGCATTTTCACTTTTTCTTTTATGTATACTTCCAGTGAAACATTCCCAATTTTGATTATGATTACCAGAATGAAGGGCAAGAAATGTAAAGATTAGACCGAAAGCAAGGGACATTTTCTGAGATTGGAGCATGTGTTGTGAGTTTGGTTTGAGGAAAGGTGCACCGTTATTTATTCTCTTTTAAAGAACATTGGATTAAAAAAAGAACATTGGAAATATAGTTATCTAAATAAGAATGAAAGGGTTGAAAGGAAAATTAGAGTTTGAGAAGACAAAGTTAAAATGGCTGTATTGGGAATTCTGTTGGGATTCAGCAAGATCAGGTACTTGTTCAGCAGTAATGGTTAAAATCCTCCCTTGTTGTTGTTATTGTTTTTAAAATATTTTATTTATTTGAGAGAGGAAGAGAAGAGAGAACAAGTGGGCGGAGGGGCAAAGGGAGAGGGAGAAACACATTCCTCGCTGAGCAGGGATCCCGACACAGGGCTCCATCCCAGAACCCTGGGATTATGACCGAGCTGAAGGCAGATGCTTAACCAACTGAACACCCAGGCGCCCCTGAAATCCTCCTTTGAAGTTTGATAACATAGGTTTATGATTTGGTAGGTCTATAATTGTTCTTTTTGTCAAAGGTCAGTAAGTAAGATGTGGTCACCAGACCCAAAGTATGGCATTAGTACCTGTTTGTTCATTCACTTAAATATTGAGCACCTACTGTGTACTAATGATACAACAGTGAACAAAACCATTAAAACAAAACAACTGTGTCTACTGGAAGAGACATGATAAACAAGATGAAATAGTAGTAAATTGCAAAAACTTACAGGAAGTGGGGGTATGAGCCATTCAATTATTAGGGGGATGAACGTCATAGCTAGAGGGAAAATCAAATATAAAATTGAAAAATAGGAATATGCTAAGTATGTCTGAAAATATGCCAAGTATGCGAGAAGGCAGAGAGTAGGAGTTAAGTCAGAGAGGTAATGGGGGAGAATCTTGTTGGACTAAGACTTTGGTTTTTATTCTTTGTGTGATTGAAAGCCATTGAAGAAGTTTGAGTAGCCATGATCTGATGTGATTTTTTGTTTTGAAATTTTTATTGAGGTATAATAAATATAAACTGCACCCGTTTAAAGTATACAGTTTTATGAGTTTTGACACTTGATCTATGAAACCACCACCGGCCGCCACAGTTAAGATATACAACATTCCCATCACTCAAAAGTTTTCTAGTGTAAAACTTCACTGATCTCTTTCCTCTCATGTGGATTTTAATGTGCTCACTTGGGTTTCTGTGTTGAAAACAGAATGTAGGTCAGGATGGGGAAAAGAGGATCAGTCCTTTTAGTATCTGAGGTGAGAAAAGGCCAGAATGGTTACAGTGGAGATGCTAAGAATTGTTAGATTCTGAATATCTTTAGAAAGTAGTACTGACCATGGAGGGCCTGGGTGGCTCAGACGGTTAAGCGTCTGCCTTCGGCTCAGGTCACGATCTCAGGGTCCTGGGATTGAGCCCCGCATCGGGCTCCTCCTCCCTCTCCCTCTGCCTGCTGCTCCCCCTGCTCGTACTCTCTCTCTAATAAAAAAAAAAAAATCTTAAAAAAAAAAAAAGTACTGACCAGAATTATGGATGGATCAGATGTTGTGTTTGATAAAGTAAAGGATAACTCCACTGCTTTTGGCCTGGGCAACTGGACAAAAGGATGGAGTTGCCATCTCACAGAGAATTTGGGGAGAGCAGATTGAGGGAGAGGGCAGTGTCAAGAGCTTAATTTTTGACACATTCAATAGAGAATCTATTGCCTCTTTCACTTAGCCAGATGGATGTAAGAGTTCGAGCCCACAAGAGAGGTGTGGCTGCAGATACAAATGTGGACATTTTCAGCATATTAGTGGTATTTAAAGGAATCAGACTGGATATGATCACCTAGGAACTAAGTATAAATAGAGAAGAAGTGTAAGGAATGAGGTTTGGGGCTTATCACTGATTTTAAAGGGCAATAGATCTGATGAAATAATGGTTTAGTAATGAGCGAGTATCATGAATATTAAGGAATAATGATGGTGACAGTGAATAAGCTTGTGTTTTGAAAATGAAGCACCAATGTTCACATGCTTTCATTAGAGCAGCTTCTTGTGATGAAATCTTTAGGTTCACCATGGGAAGAACAGAGATGATCAAAAGAATGAAGGAACTAAAAACTGGTGATATTAGGAGTCTGGAAAAAAATTTTTTTTAATTCACTGCGTCAAAATCGTTTGTGAACATGAAAATCAGTTTTTTAGCTGTAGAAAATATCTGAGAGGTTTTAAGAACATGATACTTAATGTTTGCCATACAATAAAAAACTAACGAATAAGAGTGATTTGCACCCTGAAGTCACATCGGGGATGCATGAATACCTTGAACTGAGGAAGAGCCACAAAGGTAGTGTGTAATCTGAGGAGTGCTTTTTCCTGAGGAAAGTGGAAGGAAGAGGTAACAGTATGGGAAAAGGTACTTCATTGGACACAATAGAAAAGAAGGGGGTTAGGTGGACCTCCCAAATTCCATGAGTAGGAAGGTTTTGATGGAGGTGGTATGTGTTAAATAGAATCACTTCTTTTTTTTTTTTTTTAAAGATTTTATTTATTTGACAGAGAGAGACATAGTGAGAGAGGGAACACAAGCAGGGGGAGTAGGGAGAGGGAGGAGAAGCAGGCTTCCCACCGAGCAGGGAGCCCGATGCGGGGCCTGATCCCAGGACCCCAGGATCATGACCCGAGCTGAAGGCAGACGCCCGACAACTGAGCCACCCAGGCGCCCTGAATCTTCTTTTAGTAGGCAGACTATTCAATATTAACTGCAAATTTAAGTTTCCTAGCAACCAAATAAGCAATTACAGGAAATAACCATACTGATAGTGAAACAGTTTGCAGAAAAATAGGTTGTGAGGTACGTACTGTGCAGGTGGCCTAATTTGTCTTACTTCTTTAATTGAAACGTTTTCTTTTGAGCCTTCTCCAGAAGAGGTCAGCAGAATCCTAGTTACCAGTTAGTTGCCTTGCTGTGCTTGGTTGGTTTGCATTGTTTTCATGTCTTTTTTTTTTGTAGAGGTATTTTGTTTCAACATCTTCAGATCTGTCTTTGGGCTCTTAAATTAATCTCATTGCCAGGTCTAGAGTTAGTGTTGGTTTTTAAATAATGGGAATAGAGGTATTTTTTTATAAAGTGCTGTTTTTACTTAGTTCTAATATAGTTTGAGGTGGCTGCTGCTTAAACTTGGTAAAAATACTGAGATTTAGATTATGAGAACACTAAAGTGCTAATTTTGTTAATATGGAAGTTGTAAGAGTTATAAAATAACAATTTTGGTCAGTTATTTAAGCATTTCCTTAAATTTTCAGAATCTGGTAATGAATTGACATTCATTTAGAAAAAAAAAGATATTCCAGCCAATACGGATTTTTGGTTGGCAATCTAGCTGATCTTCAGACTTTAATTGATAGTAAAATAAATAGCATTTTCAGTCCCTTAATAAAGTTAACATGGTGTTAGTATTTGGCAATGCAAAACTTCAACTCCTTTTTTCTCTTTTTTTTTTAAAGATTTTATTTATTTATTTGACAGAGAGAGACACAGCGAGAGAGCGAACACAAGCAGGGGGAGTGGGGGAGGGAGAAGCAGGCTTCCCACAGAGCAGGGAGCCCGATGCGGGGCTCGATCCCAGGACTCTGGGATCACGACCTGAGCCGAAGGCAGACGCTTAACGACTGAGCCACCCAGGCGCCCCTTTTTTCTCTTTTTTGTGAAAATACATTATCAAAGGTGAAGCTTCTCAAAGCAGGTCAGAACAAAATATTGTAGTAATAAATGGTCTAGGATATGAACACTTAAAAAATCTTGATTAATCAAAAGTGCTTTTTATTGATATATTAAAATAATGTTCTACAAATCATTTTTATGATCTCTTTTATATCATTGCTAGGTAATAGCTAAGAGAAAAGAGGATTCTGGAAAGATAAAACTTTTGCTTCATTGGATGCCTGAAGACATGTAAGTATTTGGAATACTATGTATAATGAATAGACTCTTATTTTTATTAAAATTTTATACTAAAAAATTACTTAAGTTACTGGATTTGAATATCATAAAAGAATTACAGAAATTAAACTGCAAAACATTTTGACTTGTCAGTATTAAAAAGATAATCTGTGAAAGCTCTTAGAGTACCTGGGTCAAGGTATAAGCTTTACAACTAGCTTTTTTACTGTTTTGTGTGTGTTTTTTTTTTTTTTTTTTAAAGATTTTATTTATTTATTTGACAGAGAGAGACATGGCGAGAGAGGGAACACAAGCAGGGGGAGTGGGAGAGGGAGAAGCAGGCTTCCCGCTGAGCAGGGAGCCCGATGCGGGGCTCGATCCCAGGACCCTGGGATCATGACCTGAGCCGAAGGCAGACGCTTAACGACTGAGCCACCCAGGCGCTCCTTTTTTACTGTTTTTAATAAAAGTTGTAATAGCATCATTTTTAGGATGTGATTATGTGATTATTTTTAGGATTTTTCAGTGACCCTTAGGTAGTATGCAAGCAGCCTTAGTTGTGCCTTTGTTTGAATCGTTTATTTAAAAAATTTCTAAATGTTTTTTACCACACAAGGTATTTTAAAGAAAAATCAATTGGCTAGTTTTCTAGCAGGTTATGTTTTTCTGGCTCGCATGCTCCTTAATTAGACATTTCTTTCTTTTCTTTCTTTTTTTTTTTTCCCAAAGATTGTTATTTATTTAACAGAGAGAGAGAGAGCGCGCACAAGCAGGGGGAGGGGCAGAGGGCAAGGGAGAAGCAGGCTCCCCACTGAGCAGAGAGCCTGATGGTGGGGCTCCATCCCAGGATCCTGGGATCATGACCTGAGCTGAAGGCTGACGCTTAACCACCTGAGCCACCCAGGCATCCCTTAATCAGACATTTCATGTTCAATTTTCCTTTTATCTTTTCATTAAAAATTTTTTTTTCTTGTTAGAAAAGGTAATGAAAGTGTATCATAGAAATTTTGGATAAAATAAAAAACTACCAAGAATAGAATAAAGTTAAGTGGATGGAATCTCATGTATCCTTGGTTTTTCAGAAATCAGTAGTATGTGGTTAACATTTGTCTTTGTTATTAAATACCTTTCTATAATATTTTCTCATTCTAAGGAGATGTTAATGAATGTGATGTGAATTAAGAGTTCTTATTCTTTTTTTTTTTTTTTTAAGAGAAGGGCGGGGGTGGAAAGGGGCCGAAGGAGAGAGAGAATCCTAAGCAGGCTCCATGTTGGGTGTGGAGCCCGGCGTGGGGCTTTATCTCAAAACCCTGAGATCATGACCTGAGCCGAAATCAAGAGTCAGATGCTCAACAGACTGAGTCACTGGTGCCCCATGAATTAAGAGTTCTTAAATAGATTTGGGAGTTTACAATACATGCTAGCATATTGGTAAAGAAATCTAGCTTTTTTTTTTTGAATCTGTGACTATCAAACTGCCATTAATGCAGAACATACTTTCCACCACTTTCCCCCCTCCCCACCCAGGTTTTGTGGATATGCTACTGTAAAATATTTTGAAATGGCTTTGTAAAATTTATTTAATGAGCTCCTTTTTAGCTGAAACATTGAAGTTACCCATTTTTCTCTACTGTTAAGAGCTATTAAAATCAATACGCAAACTGCAAAATGTTAATGGTTTTCGATACACATTGCCTTCCTGAAAGTTTGTGCCAATTATAATCCCACCTACTACATTAGAGAGCTTATTTCTCTGGCTTACTATTAATACATTGATTATTATCACAAATTTTGTATTTCTATGATTACATATAATTTTTAAACTTTTTAATCTTTGGTGAATTGTTGGGTTTGTGTCCTTTGTCTCCCCTGTCCCTTTTTCCCCCAATGAGTATTCACCTGTTTCATACTGATTTGTAAGAGCTCTTTTTATATTAAGGTTAAAAACATAGTTCCTTTAAGATATATTGAAATATATGTGTATTCTTAGTATTTTGGAAATTGATCAGTCCAAATATCAGAATGCTTTTATTTGAATTTCCCGGTAGGATTAGCTTTCTTTGAATTCAGGATTTGATCACTTGCATTTTTTTACATGGGTTTTAATCTAGTGGAGTGTTTACTTATTTCTTCATTAAAAAACTTGGTGTCGGGGCGCCTGGGTGGCTCAGATGGTTGGGCGTCTGCCTTCGGCTCGGGTCATGATCCCAGGGTCCTGGGATCGAGCCCCGCGTCTGGCTCCTGGCTCGGCGGGGAGCCTGTTTCTCCCTCTCCCTCTGCCTCTCCCCCTGCTCATGCTCTTGCTCTCTCTGTATCTCTGTGTCTCGAATGAATAAATAAAATCTTAAAAAAAAAAAAAAAAAAAAACAAACCTTGGTGTCAGCATAAGGAATATAGTCAGTAGTACTATAATAATGTGATACGGTGACAGAGTAATGTCTAGAATTGTTGAATTTACTATGTAGTACACCTGAAACTAATATAACATTGTAAGTCAACTGTAATTCAATAAAAAAATAAAAATAAAAAGCAGCTCATTGTCAAAATGTCATCAAGTCAAGCTCAAATATGAATTTTACTCCGTGAATTAAGACAGTGTTTTATAATTCATGTTTCCAAGTTTGATACGGCTTTGCCACCAGAAATTCCTAACTCATTCCCAAATTCATGCCTGAAATTTCACTGCCATTTTTTAGCTGAGACTCTGCATCCCATTGCTGTTCTTGGCTCCTGAAAAGCTTGTTAACCCAGCAGAAAAGTCTGGGTAATGTGAAGTTATATGAAGAGTAAGCTTAAGATTAATGTTATTTCATTTATGACTTGTTTTTTACATAGTCTGCCTGACGTGTGGGTGAATGAAAGTGAACGACATCAATTAAAAACTAAAGTAGTTCATTTATCAAAGCTACCCAAAGATACTGCCTTGCTTTTGGATCCAAACATATACAGGTAATTTAATTCTTGATTTGATGTTTTACTTTTTGAATTGTAATCGTAAATCTCCCTAAATTTTGGATATAAGGTTAGGACTTATTTTTAAGTACTGAATTTCAGTACCAAGCATAGTTTGCTTTCTGGAGCTTTGTATATGGAAATTCCATCACAAACGTTTATAAATTTGTAGGATCCAGAAAGATAATATTTTGGTAAAGTTTATATGCCACTTTACTTCCCGATTTATCTTATGTAGCTTAGATTGTAATATATATAGTATTTTGAAAATAAGTGCCTTTTGTTTAAGTATGTAATTCTTTCTATAATACCAGACTTTTGTGGGTCTGGGAATATATCCCATGTGCGCTAAAATACCATAAATGGTTGAATCTTTAAACTTATACTCCACCCAAACTTTTTAGTAGAGCAGTTTAAATATTGTTGTGTTTGTTTTTAAGAGGTAGCTCAGTGTTCACGTTGCTAATAACTTTCTGATCTGACCTTTGTTTTAGTGTGCTGTGCTTATGAAGGTATAGGGGGGGAAGGAGAAGAGACCAACATTTCTGACTATGTGCTGAGTCACTTTGCTAGGTGCTTTACATATACTTCATCCTCACAGCAGCCTGTGAAGTAGGTGTTACTATCTCTGTTTTACAGATTGGAAAACTGAGGCAAGAGTTTAAGTAGCTTGCCCAAGGTTACACAGATAGTATGTGACTGAACTCTCCTTTCTGCCTCCATCCAAATGACATATACTAGGGTGATTCAGAAAGTGGTACAAATGCTTAAAAGCACTCTTCATGAGCAAACTTCCTGTGTTTTTAAAATCAGTTTTAATTTGATATGTATTTTGCATAGGGATAGGTTGAATAAGAATATAAGATAGAATATAATAATTGAAAATCCCAAATATGAATTTTAGCTGTCATAAAGAGACCGTGATCTATGCCAAATTCTGAAGCAGTTAAACACTTTGAAGGTTCTGTTCATTCTATGACTCAATTTTTGGAATGTTATTCAGTATAATAGGATTTCTTATAATTGGAGATATCTTCTGAGAATGAAATTTTAACATAATGGGCCTTGCCATGTGGAAACATTGAGACTCTTGAGTTTTCCCTACTCCCCTCCCAAATTTATTTTAAATGTCTTCTGATGAAGGTGCTAATAATAAGTACCATAAAAACTTGTTTTTTTGTGGGATGAACTATGTTAACAAGAGGTTAACTAGTGTAGTAAATAGTGAAATTACCTTAAAGGAGAAGATTGAAGAAAATCCACTACCAAAAATACGGGAAAGTCACGATTTACCTTTCTCTTTATAAGAAAATAATTGAATATTCTTTATTTACTGGTACTTAATTTAGGGTTTATTTCTGCTTACTCTTTGAAGGTAGTAATTAAAATTAGCATTCTAAAAGAGTGATATTTTGGGAAAGCCACCCTGCTATTAGAACTGGTTGTAAACATCCCTTAGGCAGAGGGTTGACAAAGGGGCATGAATCTTAATTATAAGATTCAGACTAACTTCTGTGTTTCTGCCCTGCATTCTACTTCCCCCTCTCTAAGGGTCTTCCTTTTTCACAGACCAGCTTATTTTTGTAATTCTTGTGTATATAGGAAGCAAATTAGATATTTTAGTGAATATTTTTAGTGACTTAAAAAAAAAAAAGCATTCAGGTGCAGAATTACTGTCCAAAAGGGCGTAGGAATTCCATTGCATGTTCTCAAAAGTGTACATCTACAGTTCTTATGGATTTCATTTTTGGGTAATGAACATGTTCTTAAGACATATTAAATGCATCTGTGGAGTTAATTTTCTTTAACTGTATTTCACCCCCCTCCTCCAATCCCTGCCCGGGTCTTAACATTTAATTTTGAGTTTAAACTTTCATGCTTCTACTGTTCGGGAAATTAGAATTGAGTCTTTCCTAAAGTGGTACAGATTAATAGAACTGGCAACGTTTGCTGTGGTGTAACATGTGAGCAAGGGCTGGGTTTTGATTTTGAAAACTTGTGAAATGAGGTAAAAAAGCATTTGTTCTAACTTGTTTTAGGAGAATTACTTTGTGGCTTATACACATCTCAAAATGAAACCATGACAAACCTTCCAAAAACATACTAACTTCAAAATGAAACTAAAAAGAACATAATTTATTTAAGATTTAAGCATCAGTTTTAAAGTCCTAGTTGGTTAAAGTGCATGTGTTAAGCATGAGAATCTCTTTCAGAATCAGGTTACATAAAAAGGATTTATTAAAAAGCTGTATTGGGTAACTGAGTTTGCATCCATTAAAGTGTGAATGCTTTGGAAATAAATTTTAATGATCAATGATTATCACATTGCCTATATCTTATTTAATGTTTTTAATGTCTCTTGTAATACTTAATGTGTTTTGATTCAGTTGAATAAAAGAATATTCCTTTTCTCTTTTTTTAGAACAATGCCGCAGAAGAGGTTGAAGAGGTAAAAAATAAATAAATACATAAAAAGCAAACAAGCGGGGACACCTGCAGTCTTAGTCACTGACAATGGGTTTAGTAAAAGTTGCACATTAGAGTCAACCCCTTTCCTTTTTTTTTTCTTAAATCCAGTATTTAGAATAATATTTATGCTTAGTGTAAACATTCTGTGAATGAAGTAGGCTCTTCTGTGGAATATATTAATATATTACTGTATATCCACATTTTCATGGAATGGTACTGTGGGAGACTGAGCAAACACTCTTCTGGCAACTTAGTGGAACAGCTTCTTAAAGGCTTTGCATGCTTGCTGCTTTAAGCTGCTTTTTTTCCCCCCTTTTAGCGATTACAGTAGTTTATATTGGAAAGAAAACAATTACAACATGTGCCCTTAAAAATACCAAAAGCACTGTAAGGATATTTGTCTTGACAGTGTCTATTGATTTGAAGTCATATTAGGAAATATTTAGACAATGAAAATTATCAAGAGATAATTTACCTTTCAATTATGATAAATAGATGTGATTGGTTGCCATTTGTGTTCTTTTGCAGAACTCTGATAAGAAAAGTGTTCAATTTGTATTTAAGCAAACAGTGAACGACATTTGCAATCAACTAAAAATTCGTCTATCGAATTAGGGCTGAAAATTTCTGTTAAAGAGTGTTGCAGTATGTCTGGTGGCTCCCTTTTCAGGACTAGGGTTTTCTCATGGAGTACAGTATGTTAATATTTACCTATATAACTAATCTGTTAATGGTTTTTGAAAAACCTCTATTTCAAATTATTTGAATAATCCTCATATTTTCATTTTAACCTATATAAGCCTCTAATTTTTTTTTTTTCTGAGGAAAGCATTTGGTTTATGAGTTGTTTTTTCTTAACGTAAGAAAAATTGTATTCTTTTTTTTTTTTTTTTTAAGTTTTTTCAAACTGAATCCTTTATGCACCAAAGTTGGTTTTGAAAAGGAAAATAAAATCACTTTCTTGCTTGGTAAGCAAGAGGCCATATGGATTTTTTTTAACTTACAGAAATGGAAATATGTGTAACTTGTTAGTATTGTATCAAACAAATGTTGCATAGAGATAATAGAACATTGCTTGTAAATAATTCAGCAGATTTGTAATATATTTTTATATTATGAAATGTACTGTAGATGTTTTTCTAGAGGCATGAAAGTTAAATGTATATATTATGGGTAGAAATAATATTGAAGGATATTGTAATTCACTAGTGCTGCCAGAGGAATTGTTAATAAAGCACCTTCTTTAACAATAAATGTCTTTGCAGACTTAAGGGACTATGTACTACTGTTAATATCTATAAGAACAAAACACATTGAACATCCTTCCAGAAAGTCTTTGAGGGAGGACCTATACCCATAATAGAATTATGGCACTCATTTCTGACAGTGACCGTGAAATCAATTATTTCCTTACTGTTGGAAGGACATATTGTAAAGTATATGTGGTTATATGCAGTCAAACTGCAGAAAATACTCCTGATTGAGGAGTTTTCACTTTACTACAGTGATATAAAAACCAGCAATTTTTACACTAAATTTTTTAAAGAATAGACAAAAATATAGAATTAAGCCTTTGGTTCCAAAATGGGAAAGGTTCCATGATACATAAGTCATTTCTCATTTACTTTAAAAAATTTTAAAAAGAATAAAAATTATGGGAGACTTTATTCGTTAACAGTGGGGTAAAGAGCTATATACATGAAATGAGTCATATAAAATTAAATGAAGTGCAAATAAAAGCACTGCTACTAGAAGACATTCTGGAATGGTTGTTTAATAAGGGTATTATCCATTTGATCTGTAGCAAATGTGATTTTATTTTTGAAAAGAAAAGAAAAGCAGTGTGTTTTACTTTTTTTTTTTGTTTTCTTTTGCTTAAGCACTTCATCAATTGCTTTATTCTGTATCTACGAAGTAATCTGCAATCTCCTTTGTTCTTTTAAAATTTTGATTTGTTATAAAATTGCCAAATAGAAGTGTTTCAGATATATAGTTTGTACCTGTATTTTTTATTTTATTGCCTCATGTTCTTGTAAGTCATTCTTAATTGACCGATGATTGTAGACCTTGCCTGAGTATTTTTTCTAATAAAACAAAGCAAATCACATTTAGCTTCAAAATTGTAACAATTCAATTAAATTTTAAAACGACATCTGAAATACACATCTCATATTTTCTTTAAGGGCACAGCAAATAAATTAGTTTTTTCATTGTTTGGAAATATTTAGATGTCAGAATCAAATTTCATGGTTATTGATTAGCTAGCCTCTGAGTACTCAATCACTCATGGTACTTTGCTGCTTATCTGACTTTGGTCTGATACTATATATTAACACACCAAAAAGAATATGGAATTAAAACGAAATAGTTTTATAACTTGTATATATACATGTATACACACATGCAATTAAGATTGGGAAATAAGTGTGAAAATTTTAACCAAAAATAGTTCATTTAGTGATGTTTACCATTTATATTCTTCCTCCTAACCCCCATATATGATGTATTTGGAATATGGCACCTGAAATTATCAGTCTCTTATTCAGAATCCATTGTATAGTTCAGCAGCAGGCAAACTGCAGCCCACAGGCGTATCCATTCATGTCCGCGTTGTCTGTGACTGCTTTCTCCCTGTAGTGGCAGAGCTGAGTAGTGAGAACAGAAGGCCTGCAAACCCAAAATACTTCGTCTCTGACCTTTTAAGGAAAAATTTGCCAGTTCCTGGTGTAGTCGATAAAATTTTTGAAAAAACACACCTAGGTCACACAAATTAATCTACATTTTAATCTTACAGTACTAATTTTGGTAATAAGCCAGTACAGTAAATTTCAGTGAAAGTCATTTATACTTTTCAGTAAATATTGCTATATTAGGTACCTGCAACAAATGGTGTTTTTAAAAAAAATTTACATTGAATTTCTTAATAGTTACCAACATTTCACCATTTGTGTTTTTGTATCCTTAGGACTAAATGAGATTTTGTAAATCAGATTATATTTAAATCATAAGGCACATCTCCTCTATATAAAAGAATTTTGGAAGTGGAAAATATTGTAAAATTTAAAGTTGTTTATTTTTCTAATAAACTTTTTCCTATATAAATCTTCCCTAAAGTGGACACACATGACTTCTGAATTTCAGAAGAAAGGAAATTAAGATGGAAGAGTAATTACCTCTCAATGCATATTTTAAGATTTGTTTTACTCTGATTGAAAGCATTGATAATCATGTCAGTAAATCTTTGACTGTAAAACTTTTTTCCCTTTCACACCTTAATAAAATGTTTTAAATATACAAGTACTCTTAAAAGGATTAGAATTTGCCACAGTTATTTAAAACATCTTTTATCGTTTGCTATTTGAATTCTTGTTTTAATAATATATGATTAACAGAAGTGTTAGATACTCAGATAAAATTTAAAATGGGAAAATATGGTTGAAGTCTGTAAAATAGTTGGTGGGGGCTTTCTATATGCTTAATATTTTTTTTTTAAGTCTTTAATACCTCTGCAGAGTTCTTTAAAAGGCAAACACAAATTCTTAGTTTAGGTAGCTTCTCAGTATGAAAAACTGATATTTATCTGTAAAACAAGGCCTAGGGTTGCAGACCTACAAGGAAATGCTAATAAACATATAGTCTTTCTTAGAAAGGCAGTTAAATCCTGTATATCATTTGAATGTTTTGGAGTTTTGTTTTAAGACTTTATTTTTAAGTAATCTCTACACCCAACACGGGGCTTGAACTCACAATCCTGAGATCAAGGGTTGCATGCTCCACCGACTGAGCCAGGCACCCTGAATGTTCTGGGTTTTTTGGGAGAGGTAATGGTACATTTTGAAAATGAAAAATATTCTTCTAGAAGATGTAGAGACTATTTCTTAAAAGGATAAAATTTATTAGAAAATTTTGTACATTTTTTTAAATTCTTTTTTTTCTTTTTAAGATTTTATTTGACAGAGAGAGAGACAGCGAGAGAGGGAACACAAGGAGGGGGAGTGGGAGAGGGAGAAGCAGGCTTCCCGCTGAGCAGGGAGCCCGATGTGGGGCTCGATCCCAGGACCCTGGGATCATGACCTGAGCCGAAGGCAGATGCCCAACGACTGAGCCCCGGGCACCCCCTTTTTTTTAATTCTTAAAGAATCTGTGACTTGGTGGAGGATTTTATAATTCCAGCACTAACAGTTTCATATTACTATTTTTTAAAGATTTATTTGTTTATTTGGTGGGGAGGGGCAGGGAGTAGGAGAGAGAGTCTGAAACAGATTGCGCTGAACGCAGAGCCAGACGTGGGGCTCGATTCGCGACCCTCATCACCACCCCGATCACAGCCTGAGCCGAAACTGAGTTGAATGCTTAACCGACTGTGCCAGTCAGGCGCCCCAACAGCTTTAATATAAATAAGGGTCTGCAGCATTTTTTTTTTTTCTTTTTAGGTTAAGAGTATTTTGTCATTTCTAATGGTGGTTATGAGCCTCGGGAGCCTTAAAAATGTAATGAAATACTGTATTTTTATTTTTAATTAAAAAAACTTAAAATATTTACATAGTCCAATTTATTTTCTGAATCAGGTTTGCATAGTATATAATACATGGTTCTATTACCCTGAAAATTAAAAAGGAGTTGTAAGTAGCTACAGCAGTAATTACCACATTTTTTTTCTAGGTCAGTATTCTTTTCACTATACCAAACTGCTTTTTGCAATGTGTGAGAAGAAATAAATGTACATTGTAATACCACTGTAAAGTCGTTTTCAGTGTTTCTGCCGTAGCCAGTCCCTAGCATGATACATGGCACAAAATAGTCTGTAAAATAGTCCGTTTGTTGAAAGAGTGTCATAGGTGAGTACTTGTTACAGGAACATATTTTGGAGAATTATGTCCATAAAACACCAGTAGGGTTGAAACAACCTGGCTTAAGCCACACTGTGGTAATGTTTATGTACCTTTATTTATGAACCTACAAAGGGAGCTATACTTCAGTTTGAACATTCTCAAAGGATTATTGGTGTTACATATTCAATTGTAATTAACCATTTTGGGTTTATTAAAAAGGGGCTCAATTTAGTTTTTGGTAGAGCTCCATTTTTTTTTTATAGTAAGACCTCAATTTATGATATGAATAACATTTTTAAAAATTTAAATCCAATTAGCCAACGTATAGTATATACTTAGTTTCAGATGTAGTGTTCGGTAGTCAGTTGTGTATAACCCCCAGTGCTATGAGTAACATTTTTAAGTAATAACACTACTTTGAAGGAGTTACCGAGTATTTGATTTCTTTATTTAATATTTTGTCATGGTCCCAGAGCATTGTCCCCCAAAGGACCTATTTTCTTCTTCAGTATTTATATGCTTCTGCTAAAAAAAAATCTCTGCATTACAAATCTTAGGAATTTATTAAGAAATTGCCAAGCACTTATATGTTCCTATTAAAACCATTTCAGGAATTCATTTATGCCTAATACGTCTTACATAAGATTATTACATTTTGGGCCTTTTTCCTTTTAGAAAAACAGTTTTCTTAGAGACTGTGTAGCAAGGGAATAATAATAGATTGTAAAATGTGGGCATTTACTCTTGACAGCTGGGCCCAGTGTAAGTAGTTTAGTATAAACATCGTCGAGCATTGCAGAAGAGTAGGTCAGAAGATTCCAAGGTTAGGTCTTCCTGAATTTCATAAATTAAGAGAGCCTAATTGGTTATCTTCTTAATATTTAAATATTTTCTTAATACCTGCATAATAGCTTTAAAAGAGTGTAGTGTCATAAATGTCATTCTTTATAGAAATTAAGAAACTTATTTAAGTTTCTGTGTATCTCCTCTGTGTATGTTCTTCCCTAAATCAACCAAAATACCTAGTTTTCTATTTAAATGTAATTCAGAATAGTCAGCACTTCATTCAAAATTTGTCTTCAACATCAGTAGTATTTAAAAAATATATTTTAGTTTATTTATAATTGCCAAAATGAAGAAATTAATAGTGTAGGAAATAGTGATAAAAGTGAAAATCCTCACTTTCAACTGACCACGCTTTCCTGGTCTCCAGATAAATATTTTGTTGAATCCTTCCCCAACTACTTCTGTGCTTGCTTCTTAAATTGTTACACACTCAGTTCTAGGATTTGGCTCTTACTCAAGACCTCTGTATAGATCTTTATTCTTTTTTATGGCCAGGTATGATGTTCCATAAATTATCTAGTCATTCCCTACTGGTTCACATTGTTTACAGATTTGCTGATTAATACAGCAGCATCCTTGAAAATATCGTTGGAGAGATTTCTATATTGTAGTCTCCTGGGAGGGATGATTAGCTGATTTAAAGAGTTAAATGAGTTGTGTCTATTTTAAGTTTCGGTATTGCCAAAATGTTTTCCTGAAAAGGTGCTGCCAACATAAACTGTCAACTGGATGTGAATGTGTTTTTCCCCTTCAGTGTACCAATACTTAAATATTATCAACCTTTAAATTTTAGTCAGTCTGAGGTGGAAAAGTGGGTTATGAGAATTTCCTGGGTTTGATTCTCAGTTCAACTGAAAACTTTGTGGTTTTGGAGAAGTTGAACTCCTTGTGTCTGTTTTTTCATTTGTAAATGGCATGCTGTTATAACTTGATAGGATTTTATACTCCTTGTTTTGATGAGCATGGTTTGAAAGAGTACAGTCTTAATCTTTATATCTTCTTACCCACCTTTTTTAAAAAGATTTATTTATTTCATTTTTTATTTAAAGATTTTATTTATTTGACAGAGGGAGACACAGCGAGAGAGGGAACACAAGCAGGGGGAGTGGGAGAGGGAGAAGCAGGCTTCCCGCTGAGCAGGGAGCCCGATGTGGGGCTCGATCCCAGGCCCCTGAGATCATGGCCTCAACCGAAGGCAGACGCTTAACGACGGAGCCACCCAGGTGCCCCAAAAAGATTTATTTATTTTAGAGCATGCGAACAAATGGGGGAGGGGCAGGAAGAGGGGGACACAAGCAGACTCCCTGCTGAGCATGGAGCCCAACTTGGGGCTGTGTCCTATGACCCTGAGATCATGACCTGAGCCGAAATCAAGAGTCTTAAATGACTGAGCCACCCAGATGCCCCTATATCTTCTTATCCCGTTAAACCCACTCTAGATGCATCTTTTCTTGTCATTGGAAGAAATCTCATGTAAGTTCCTTCATCTTTCTGATTATTCTTGGGGAATAAGCTCTCCAATCATGTGTAATCACAAAAATAAGCTCATTTTCATCTTATTAACTTCAATAAGTATTTTATCTTTGAATCAGTTTTAATTGTACAATTAGGTGAGTTTGACAGATGCACATAACCGTGAAATCAACAACAATTAAGACACATTTCTATTGCCACCCATAAGTTGCCTCTTGCTTGTCTGTAGCGTGTCCTCTGCAGCCCAGCCCAGCCAACCACTGAGCTATAGTCTCTTAATGTAGATTGGTGTGCATTTTCTGAAATTTAAATAAATAGAATCATACAGAATGTACTCTATGGTGTTTGGCTTTCACTCAGCATAATGATTTTGAAATGGAACAATAAATACTCTAAATATTTACATTTTCTGCTTATCTAGTGATCACATTTTTTCTGTGTTTTCTATTTGTATTTTAAGTAGGTAGTGGGGGCACAAAATTATCTGAACTCTTCGGACTTAAGATTATTATTCCAGATCATTACTTGAGATTTATTAAATAGAAAAGATTTCTGGGATGTGATTAGGCACTGTTAAAGATATTTTTAAGGGAGTTTTTAAAAATCAGTTACCTGTTTAATCGTAACTTATTATCAGTTTTTAAGGTAGTTGTGTGGCCTAAGATGGAAGTCTTTAGGTATTTATACTGGAGATGTTAGAGCAAGTATTTCTAGCAAAGAAATTTGTTGCTGTTGTACTAGGGATGTCTTGAAGTTAACTGTTAGCCTTCAGATTTAATAAAATATTAATGGAACACAGAATCTTAAGAGTCTCTGAAAGTGTAAGGCGCTGCTCTGGATACTAGGGGTTCAGCAGTGAACAAAATAAATGTTCTTGATCTCATGGAACTTAAAAGTGTGTGGATGGGAGATGACAGGCAACATGTAAATGAGTAATACGTACAGAGGGAGAGAGGTGGTATAATTTCTATGAAGGAAAACAAAATGGAGGGAGGGATAGAGAATTTGTGATGCAATTTAAGTAGGATAGTTCATTAAGTCCTTATTGATGGGTGATACTTGAGCAAAGCCTTGGAGGAGCTGAGTGGGAAGCCATGCAGGTATCTGAGGGATGAGCATTCCTGGCAGAGAGAAGAGCAAGTATAAAAACCCTTGAGGCAAGGTCATTTATTCAAATACACATTCGTTTCTCACGTTGTCCTAGCATGACTGCAGGTATTGGTGATGCTGCATTTAGCAAGACATTAAAAAACATTAAAAAGTAATTTTATCTTTGAGGAGATGGGAAGCCATTGGAAGGATCTGAGCAGAGAAAAGTTATGTTCTGCATTGTTTTTAAGGGGTCATTCTAATGACTGAAGAATTGACTATAAGGGAGCAAAGACGGAGGCTGGATGAGCATTTAAAAGGCCGTAAGTATAATCTGGAACCAGAATGCGTGGTGGTAACAAGTTGGAACTTGGAAATCCATTTGGAGGTAGATTTGCTGAGGCTTCAGATGTGGTATGGGAGTTAAGAATGTCTCCAGGTTACTTTGGCGTGAAATATTGGAAGGCTAGAACTACCAGCCTCAGTAGTGATGGGAAAGACTGCAAGATGGACAGGGTTTGGGGAGAGCTGAATTAAGCTTTGAATGATTTATATTGGGCTGCTTATCAGACAGCCAAGGCAGAGGTATCATGAGTTAGAGGAATTTATTTTTTTCTTTAAAAAAAAAAAGATTTTACTTATGAGAGAGCGTGCGTAGCAGGAGGAGCAGAGGGAGAGGGACAAGCGGACTCCACGCCGAGGGCTGAGCCCAACACGGGGCTTGATCTCAGGACCCTGAGATCATGATCTGAGTTGAAACCAACTGAGCCACCCAGGCGCCCTGAGTTAGAGGAATTTACAGTGGAAATGATTTAAGGTAGAAGACCGGTGAATGCAATTTACATACTTTCTTTGAAAATCTAGGTGAAGTTGCTACACATTCATAAAGATGAGTTTATCATTTCACTTCCAATGAAGAGTTTATAAATTCCTTGAGAGTCGGCTTGAGCAAAAGCAGGACCCTGGGCGCTTTTGGAACAAGCGGCGAGCTGCAGTAATTCCACCTAAGGCCTGGTAGAAACAGATACTACTTGATATGCGTACCAGCTGCCAAATGGTGGTAAAGAATGATCAATGGTTCAAGTTGATTGTGTTAAAAAATTTGAGTATAGCGGGGCGCCTGGGTGGCTCAGTCGTTAAGCGTCTGTCTTCGGCTCAGGTCATGATCCCAGGGTCCTGGGATCGAGCCCCGCATCGGGCTCTCCACTCAGCGGAAAGCCTGCTTCTCCCTCTCCCACTCCTCCTGCTTGCGTTCCCTCTCTCGCTGTGTCTCTCTCTGTCAAATAAATAAATAAAATCTTTAAAAAAAAAAAAATTTGAGTATAGTAAGACAACTGCTTATCCTTACATCCTGTGTACCAAAACCCAATTAAATCACTTTTTTTTTTAACATGGGAATGTTTTATCTTATTTTGTTTTGTTTTTTGAAGATTTTATTTATTTGAGAGAGCGAGAGCGAGAGCATGAGTAGGGGAGGAGGGGCAGAGGTGAGGGAGAAGCAGACTCCCTCCTGAGCAGGGAGCCCGATGCGGGGCTCGATCCCAGGACCCCGGGATCACGACCCGAGCCGAAGGCAGATGCCCAACAACTGAGCCACCCAGGCGCCCCCAGCCAGAAATTTTTTAAAGTTGAAATTTAGTTGACGTATAATGTTACATTAGTTTCAGGTATACAACATAATGACTCAACAATTCTGTACATTACAAAATGCTGTATTCTCTATGCTGTGCTTTTCATCCCTGTGACTTCTTCTTTGATTTATTTCACTTAGTGTAATACTCCCTAAGTCCATCCATCTTGCAAAGGATGATCTCTTTTTTATGGCTGAGTAATATTCCATCATCTTTACATATATATATGTACACATACACACCACAGCTTCATTTATCTACTGATGGACACTTAGGTTGCTTCCATATCTTGGCTATTGTAAATAATTCTGCAATGAACATAGGGATGCATATATATTTTAGAATTAGTGGTTTTGTTTTCCTTGGGTTAAATACCTAGCAGTAGAATTACTGGGTCATATGGTAGTTCTATTTTTAACTTTTTGAGGAACCTCCATACTGTTTTCCACAGTGGCTGCACCAATTTGCATTCCCACCAACAGTGCACAAGGGTTCCCTTTCTCTACACCCTCACCGACACTTGTTATTTCTTGTCTTTTTGATACTAGCCATTGTGACTGATGTGAGGTGATACGTCATTGTGGTTTTGATTTGCATTTCCCTGATGATTAGTGATAAATGAGCATCTCGTGTCTGCTGGTCATCTGTGTGTCTTTGGAAAAATTTCTATTCAGGTCATCTGCCATTTTTTAATTGGATTATTATTTTTTTAGTTGTAGGAGTTCTTTATATATTTTGGATATTAGCCCCTTATTGGATATCATTTGCAATTAACTGAATCATCTTAAATCTTTTCCTTAGTAATGTGGGTTAAGTAGGCATTAACACTACCACTTCAAATAGTAGGAATAGTGAACATTTATCAAACACTAAGTGCCAGACTCTGTTCTGAGTACCTCAGATACATTAACGCATTTAATCCCTACAATAACTCTGTGAAGTTGGTGTCACTCCATTTTATGGTGGAGGAAACAGTTGCAGAGAGGTTAAATGATATTTCCAAGATCACATAAACAGTAGATATTTGGAGAAGTTTCTTGGAGAATTTGTGAATTCTCCCAGAATAATCCCAGAGGAAGTGACTTTCAACCTGGACATAGAAGGGCCAGGTGGAATTTGCCAGAGGAAATGGCATGTTCAAAGAAGACAAAACGTTTAGTACAATTGTGTAAATATTTAGTACCCAACGCCTACTTAAACTACTTTGAACAAAAATGAATATTTTCTGTTCATACTTCACAGACTTGAGAGTAGGGGGAAGATGGCAGTAACATAATTTCTGTACGGTGTGAAGTGCCATGTTGGAGTTACGCCTGGGGTATTGTGGAGCACAGCGAGCATTTGGCCAGTCCTGAAGCACTAGACAGGCAGCATTCAGTTACCTGTTAAAGATGATGACCGACTTAGTGCTAGAGAATGGAGGGGGAGATGGACTGGTTTAACCCAGGAGGATCTCCATGTGCCACAGCAAGGAACAGCCTGGGGTCGGGGGTCGGGGCCGGTGGTAGTGGTGGGTGGGTGGGAAGTCCGCAGAGGTAGGGTCCCCTGCTGAGGACCTTCCCTCCATGTGTCACAGTTTGGGCTCTATGTGAAAGATTGATGGGAGCAATTTAAGGTGGCAGCAAGGGAACTGTTGGTCAGATTTGTTTTGGCCACCATGCCTAGGAGTAGATACGAAGCTGGGTTTGGTGGAGCAGCGATGCGAAGACTCATCCAAAGGCTGCTGCTGTGCCTTGTTGTCCAGAGAGTGGAAAATAAAAGGAGTAATCAGGGGCGCCTGGGTGGCTCAGTCGGTTAAGTGTCTGCCTTCGGCTCAGGTCGTGATCTTCGGGTCCTTCATCAGGCTCCTTGCTCAGCAGGGAGCCTGCTTCTCCCTCTGCCTGCCGCTCCCCCTGCTTGTGCTCTCTCTCTCTCTGACAAATAAATAAAATCTTTAAAAAATAAAAACTAAAAAAAAAGGAGTAGATCAATTTTCAGAGATGTTTAAGTTTTACTGAAAAGTAATTTTCCAAGGTTTGAAAATAATGGAATTCACTACTGGGAAAGTTAATATCAGATTTTAATCAAATATACTATCAAATTCAGACTTGCTTTGGAATGAGGTGAGGGACTAGAATAAGTGTCCTTTTTGGAGCGCTTGGGTGACTCAGTTGGTTAAGCATCTGCCTTCAGCTCAGGTCATGATCCCAGGGTCCTGCTCAGCGGGGAGCCTGCTTCTCCCTCTGCCTCTGCCCCTCCCCCCAACTTGAGCTCTCTCTCTTGCTCTCACTCACACTCTCTCTCAAATAAATAAAATCTTAAAAAAAAAAAGAACAAGTGTCCTTTTTGCTCTGTGATGATCTGTACCATTACATGTTTTCTTTTAAAATGGGATATAAAAAAGTAATGGAGTAATACAGAATATAGTACACTGCTCATTTTATCTTTGTGAGAGATAAAACATCAAAAATGCCCTTAAAGTCCTTAAAAGTGGTCTTGCCTTGTGGCGCCTGGGTGGCTCAGTTGGTTGAGCGACCAACTCTTGATTTTGGCTCGGGTCGTGAGATCGAGCCCGTGTCAGGCTCTGCCCTCAGTGGAGAATCTGCTTGAGATTCTCTCCCTTTCCTTTCCCCCCCCCCCCCCCGGCCCCGTGCCTGCCCTTTCTCTCTCAAATAAATAAATAAATCTTTAAAAAAGTGATCTCGCCTTTATAAGGTATGTCATATTCAAACTGGCAGACAAGTCCTACCTGGATGTATTTCCAAATAGGGAAAATATATAACCTCATTACCGTGGGACTGAGCCAAAAATTGTTTTTTGTGTTCAGCATCATGGCTTATTTTGTGACATTGTGCAAATCCCTTAGGAACTTAGCAACATAGGGAATATTTCCTAAAATAGAGAACAATATTTAATATGGAAAAAGTAGTTGCTATGTATAGTTACAAAGAAATTTGAACATGAGACAGAAATTCAAAGCAAATTTAGTTAATATCAGTTCAAATTTTGTCTGCTAGGAAAAGGAAAAGGAAAATATAGAAGTGAATCATAGTGAGCAACAGAGATGTATGTAGTGGGCATTTCCTGTTAGGTGCCCTATTATGAAGATTGGAGGTTGAGGTACTTTTAAAATGCTCTCCTAGGATCATTTCATCCATCCCTTCGAGAAAATGGAAAACGAATCGTTTGTTCTTTACCTTTTTATTTCCCCTCTTGTTTTATTTATTTTTTACTTTTTTTTTTTTTGAGAGAGCGTGTGTGAGCGTGTGCATGCGTGCAAGCAGGGGGCTGGGCAGAGGGAGAGGGAGAGAGAATCTTAAGCAGTCTCCATGCCCAGTTTGAGCCCGACTCAGGGCTTGATCTCATCACCCAGAGATTATGACCCGAGCTGAAATCAAGAGTCGGACACCTAACTGACTGAGCCACCCAGGTGCCCCATCCCCTCATGTTTTAAAGGTTTCGTACTATTATGATGAAGCATGATACTATTGTTTAAAAAACTAGGGTGGCTCAGTCAGTTAAGCGTCTGCCTTCAGCTCAGCTCATGATCCCAGTGTCCTGGGATCAAGCCTCGCATCAGGCTCCCTGCTAGCAGGCTCCCTCCTCTGCCTGTTCTGCTTGCCGCTCCCCCTGCTTTGCTCCCTCTCTCCGACAAATAAATAAATAAAATCTTTAAAAAAAATAAAAATAAATATAGGATACAAGGGATTTTTTTTTTTTTTTAAAGATTTTATTTATTTGAAAGAGAGAGAGCACAAGCAGGGGGAGTGACAGAGGGAGAGGGAGAAGCAGGCTTCCCGCTGATCAGGGAGCCCAATGTGGGGCTCGATCCCAGGACCCTGGGATCATGACCTGAGCCGAAGGCAGATGCTTAACTGACTGAGTCACCCAGGTGCCCCGAGATACAGGAAAGTAAGGTACAGCTGGGGTGATGTCCACAAAATGCATGCTCTGGAATTGTATACATTTACTAAAGATTGGCTATAAACTTGTAGCTTTAAGCTAATTTATGAAGCTAGTGTAAAGAGAAAGTTACATGATCCATAGTGTTTATACTCTGTCATTAAGCATTAGAATTGGCTGGACAGAGAGCTGGGTGAATTTGCATATCCTTCATATTTAATCTTGACAATTAACATATGAAATACGGGTTTCACTATTTTTGTTTTATAGATGAGTTACTTAGGTAACTTTCCCGATACTTTACAGCCAGCAGGTTGCTGAGCCTGATTCTAAACCCAGAGACCTTAGTACTATGCTTTTTTTTGGGGGTGGGGTGGGGGGCGAAGGAGGAGGGCGGAGGAAGAGGGAGAGAGAGAATCCTAAGCAGGTTCCACACCCAGGGCTGAGCTCATCTCCTGACCCTGAGGTCATGAGCTGAGCCGAAACTGGCAGTCAGACGCTTAACTGACGGAGCCACCCTGGTGCCCCACTACTATGCCTTTTTCATAAGTGGTAAATTATTTGAATGTATTTGTCCAGGCTGTGTTGAAAGCCTTAAATAAGCATCTCAGGAAGAAATCAATTAGTGTCAAGGAAATCTTAACCAAGTTTTCCTCATCTTCTTGTCTGCTTCCAAACTATTTCCACTTATTAATGCAACTCTGATTGCCTAGGGATTGAAATTACTTAAAATTAAAAAAAAATTTTTTTTTTTAAAGATTTTATTTATTTGACAGAGAGAGAGAGAGACAGCGAGAGCAGGAACACAAGCAGGGAGCCCTATGTGGCCCGATCCCAGCACCCTGGGATCATGACCTGAGCTGAAGGCAGATGCTTAACCAACTGAGCCACCCAGGCGCCCCTTAAAAATTTTTTTTTTGAAATTACTTTTAATTTATGACATATAACAAGGTAAATAGGGTTAAAAAAAAACAAAAAGCAACAGTGGAAGTTTTTTATCTTCACTTATTTCTTGTCTAATGTTCTTCCTTTATGCAGATCTGAGTTTCTGACCTATATCATTTCCTTCTCTCTGAAGAACTTCTTTTCTTTTTTTAATATTTAATTTATTTTTAAGTAGGCTCTACACCCAACATGGGGCTTGAACTCATGACCTCAAGATCAAGAGTCGCATGCTCTATTGACTGAGCCAGCCAGGTGCCCCTGAAGAACTTCTTTTAATATTTCTTGCAAGGCAGGTTACTGGCTACAAATTCTCTCAATTTTTGTTTGCCTGAGAAAGCATTTCTCCTTTACTTTTTTTTTTTAATTGAAGTGTCAGTGACATACAATATTACATTAGTATCAGGTATACAACAGAGTGCTTCAACATATATATATATATATATATATATATATATATATGTATATACACACACACACACATTATGAAGTGATCAGGATAAATCTAGCCACCATATGTCACCGCACAAAATTGTTAGCGTATTCTCCATGCTGGACATTGCACCCCTATCACTTACTTATTTTATAACTAGAAGTTTGTACTTTTTAATTCCCTCCATTTTGCCCCTCTTCGCACCTCACCTCCCCTCTGGCAACCAGATTGTTCTCTGTATCTATGAGTCTGTTTCTGTTTTGTTCATTTATTTTGTTTTTTAGATTCCACATATAAAGTGAAATCATATGGTATTTGTCTCTCTCCTTCACTTTTGAAGGATAATTTCACAGGATACAGAATTTTAGCTTTTTTTTTTCTCTCAACACTTTAAATATTTCATTCCACTTTCCTTAATTGTGTGGTTTCTGAGGAGATGTCTGATGTTATTCTTATCCTTGCTCCTCTATGGAGAAGGTGGTATTTTTTGCCTCTGGCTTCTTTCCAGAATTTTTATCTTTGATTTTCGGTAGTTTGAATATGACATGCCTAGTTGTAAATACTTTTGGCATTTTATCCTGCTTGTTCTTTGAGCTTCCTGTGCCTGTGGTTTGCTGTCTGACATTAATTTTAGGAAATTCTCTGTCTCCATTGCTTCAAATATTTCTTCTGTTCATTTCTCTCTCTCCTTGTCTTCCCATTGCATGTAGCTGTCCCACAGTCCTTGGATATTCTGTTCCCTTTTTCTTTTCTTTTTTCCTTTGCTTTTCTAGTTTTGGAAGTTTCTACTGATAGATCCCCAAGCTCACAGATGCTTTCCTCAACTGTGTCTGGTCTACAAATGAGCCCATCAAAGTCATTCTGCATCTCTCTTACAGTGTTTTTGATTTCTAGCGTTTCTTTTTGATTCTCTTAATTTCCATCTCCGCTTACATTACCCATCTGTTCTTGAATGTTGCCTGCTTATTTTCATTAGCATATTAATACTTCTTCTCTTACCATATTCATTTTTTAAATTTCTCAATCAGATAATTCCAACAGGCTTGCTGTATCTGGGTCTGGTTCTGATGCTTGCTCAGTCTCTTTAAAATGTGCTTTTTGCTTTTTAGCCTCCATTAGTTGCTGAAAGCTGGACGTGATGTGCCTGGTACAAAGAACTGTGGTATTTGGCATCAGCAACATAGTGGCGAGGTAGGCGGAGGGGAAGGGTGTTATAGTCCGGCTGTTGGGGGAGCGTGGACTCCCAGGCTGTGACCGTCACAAGTGCTTCCTCTTTCTCCCTCCTCAGCTGGGGCAGGACGGCTAGCCGAGGCTGGAGTTGGGTATTGACCTTATCCCACCTGGAAGACTTCTCCCAGGTCAGTGAGGCTCTCATAAAACTATGTAAGTTTAGGCTCTTGAGGACAGGTCTTGTTAAAAATTGAAGAATGCGTTGGGTGTATTTCAAAATCCCCTCCTTCTGCCAAAAGCAGGAGAGGACTTTTTTCTGTCTTCGCTCTGAAAATCTGTTAGAATTCCTGGAGATAAAAGTTAGAAAACTGTAGGAGGGCCTTCCCTAAGACTGCGTGCCCTTGCAGTTTTTACCTCTCAGACTTACCCACACTCCGCCTTAGCAATTTGCCAATTATGGTTTAGGTGTTTCTACCCCAGTGCTGGTTCCCATGGAGGTTTCCGCTCCAGGAAAGTTGTGATTCTCTTTATCCACCTGTCTGTCTCTCCAGTTTTGGGAGCAGTGGCTTGCCGTGTGATCCCAATACTCTGATGGATCTAAGAAGAGTTGTTGATTTACAATTCAGCTTTTTCATTTGTTAGGACAGAGTGATGACTTCCAAACTCCTTACATGCCAGAATAGAAACCAGAAGTTCAAACTGTTAGAAATAAATAGTAATCTGTTGTTGATTTATCCATTGCTCTGGTGTCATTACTGTAAATGAGAGTTAAGTATATACAAGGGTCAGAGATGTGTTTTCAGATTGCATGTTATGTAATTTATATCATCTTACATTAAGCATTCTCAGGCAAAATTAAAGTACAGTATTCTCGTTTTTATGATTTTTAAGTTTTGTTTTTCCTCTACAATCTATTCAAAGTAGAGGAACTTGAAGAAAAAGGAGGAATCAAGTGAGCAACAAGGAAGGCTCAAATGAGGACCAAGAAAAAACAGTTGTTCAGTACTTATTGAATTCCTACTGTGTGCAGTGTTCTGGGGATGCAGGAATGAACAGAACAGAAGGCCTGCCCTCATAGAACTTAACATTCTGTGGGGAGGTAAGGGATAAGCCGACGACATATGTGAGGTCAGTGATGAAGGCCAGGCAGAGAAGTGAAGCAGCCTGAGGAACCAGAAAGGTAGGTGCTGTTTTAGTGAGCAAGTCAGGGAAGTTCTCTTTGTGGTGGTGACGTTTGAGCAGAGAGGCCTGGCTAACGTGGGACGTGGGACGTGTGGGAGAAGCATGCTCTGGGCAGAGGGTGTAAGTTCCAGGCCTGAGATGGGAGCGGGCTCGGCCCGCTGCGCGTAGAGAAAGCCGGCCAGTGTGGCGGGAACCCAGCGTGTGAGGGGAGACCAGAGGCACGTCAGCCTTTGTTCTGTAAGGAATAGTTGGGCGCTTTCAGGTCTCCGTCATAGCTGCTAATCTTTGACCTTGTAGCAGGAAAGTAGCCAGACGCGTTACAAAGACGAAAGGGCATGGCTGTGTTCCAGAAAAACCTTTTTTACAAAAACATGCCATGGGCCAGATTTTGGATCTTGGCCCTAGTTTGCTAACTGGTAATTTAGGGTCTCATTAGGCCATTAGAGAGAGTGCTTTGAGTTTTATTCTAAATATGACCAGGGTCACTGGAGGGTGTTGAGCAGGCGAATAAAGTGAAAGGACTTACCTTAAAAGGATTACTGGTTGCTTCCTGGGGAACAGAGTGTATTGTTCACACGTGGAAGCAGGGAAAGCTGTTGGGGGTTTTGTATGAGTTGAGGAAAGAAATGGTGGCTTCACCTGAGGTGGTAGCACTGAGGTTGGCAAGAGGGGGTAGGAGATGGAGTGTGTGTGTGTGTGTGTGTGTGTGTGTGTGTGTGTAGGGGGTGACTCTAAGCCTGTTTGAGCAGCTGAGTTAAAGGTTGGGGAAGAGTTAACAAGCATGAGATTTGGTGAAGAAATTGAGTTTGGTTAAATTTGAGATGCCTGTTAGACATGTCAGTGCCAGAAGTGAGTAGGCAGTTGGATATATTCCATTCTTCTCTCTTCTAGGAAGAGAGGTGAAGGTGTGAAGAGTGAATGGAATAAGGAAATGTAATAGAAATACTGGACAGCACTGAAGTAAAATGAGGTTTGTTAGCCTAACTTGCAAGTGAGAGCAGATATCATTACTGTGTACATTTCCCTCCAGCCGTGGTGAGCTATATGGGTGCAGGCGTGGAATTAGTGGAGGGTTGGTTCTAACTAGAACTTGGATTTTATTAGGCAGGTAGAATGGAGGAAGAGATTCCCAGGAAGATACGTGGTCTATGGAATCTGATTTGGGTGGGGAGTGAAAAATCAAGAGATCGTAGGTTCTGGTGGGGTTGAAGAACTATTGGACTCATTGTCTCTAGTGGAAATGAACCGGAAAGGCAGGAGTCTGGTCGGAGTGGGATGCTTGAAATTAAGACTTTGCTCACGATACATTAATTGCTACATTAAATATCCAAAAGATCACTCTGAGAGCGGGCGATTGAAGAGAGAGTGAGGATGTGATCAGTGGATGTAAGGAAGTTGAGTCACTGAGAGGCTAGAGTGTGCCACTTATCCCTTACATGCATTTTGGAATCAGAATGATCATAAGAGTAGTAGTGGAGATCAAGACTACGCTTGGAAGCAAAGTGCAGACTCTAGTGAATGTGAATGATGGGGAGTGAGCTGGAAGATAGTTGTAACTGCTAATTCCCATCAGCTTTGACTTTGCACCATCAGTTAACTCCTTGATGTCTGTCTCCTTCTGTTTGTAATGATGGATCTGTGACCTGCACGATAGCAGATTAAGGGCTGGGAAGGGGAAGAATGGAAGTTTCCTCCTAGTGCAATGATTATCTTTGAGCATCACTCACTTCAGGCCTGAGTTTAATGAATCCATTGATCCAGAACATTCTTCAGTGAAACAGTCACAAAGTTGTCAACAAAATCAGAAAGCCAAAATCATAAATGCTCTGTTATTATAACTGACTTTTGTATCTTGTGATTTGTCTATATTTTTCAGTTTCTACCATAATGTTTTATATTAAAAGGTTCAATAAATTGTTATTGAATGAATATAAAAGACTTCCTAAAATTAACTTTTTTAAAAAAAGATTTTATTTATTTGTCAGAGACAGCGAGCACAAGCAGGGAGAGTGGCAGGCAGAGGGAGAAGCAGGTTTCCCGCTGAGCAGGGAGCCCCATGGGGGGCTTGATCCCAGGACACTGGGATCATGCCCTGAGCCAAAGGCAGACGCTTAACGACTGAGCCACTCAGGCACCCCTAAAAGATTTTTTAAAAATTTATTTATTTGTCAGAGAGAGAGAGAGCAAGAGAGTGCGCAAGCAGGGGGAGCGGCAGGCAGGACAAGCAGAATCCCTGCTGAGCAAGGAACCGGATGTGGGACTTGATCCCAGGACCCTGGGATCATGACCTGAGCCGAAAGCAGACGCTTAACCAACTGAGCCACCCAGGTGTCCCCATTTACTAATTTTTAAAAAGATTTATTTATTTTAGAGAGAGAACACAAGCATGGGCACGTGCAGTGGGAGGGGGAAAGGGAGAGAACCTTCAAGCAGACTCCCCTGCTAAGCACGGAGCCTGAGGTGGGGCTCAAACTCATAACCCATGGGATCATGACCTGAACCAAGAGTCGGACACTCAACCGACTAAGCCACCCAGGTGCCTCCTGATTTTTTTTATATGTAAATGACTCTAAAGGGTGTAAAGTCTTTCTGTTAATAAGAATTTTGTAATCTGTAATACTGAACAACCAGTATGTGTTATAGCTAAACATATATATATACATATATATATATATTTTTTAGAGAGAGAGAGAGAAAGAATGAGCGGGGCAGGAGGGGCAGAGGGAGAGGGAGAGAAAATTAAGCAGTCTCCACACTCAGCACAGAGCCTGACGCAGGGCTCAATCTCACAACCCTGAGATCATGACCTGAACCAAAATCAAGAGTCAGTCACTTAACTGACTGAGCCACCCAGGCGCCGCAGCTAAAGTATATTTAAAATAAGATATGGGGCGCCTGGATGGCTCAGTCGTTGGGCATCTGCCTTCGGCTCAGGTCATGGTCCCAGAGTCCTGGGATCGAGCCCCGCATCGGGCTCCCTGCTCCGCGGGAAGCCTGCTTCTCCCTCTCCCACTCCCCCTGCTTGTGTTCCCTCTCTCGCTGTGTCTCTCTCTGTCAAATGAGTAAATAAAATCTTTAAAAAAATAAAATAAAATAAAATATGATCAGGCTTATTTAAAACTCAATTGGGTCAGGAGGAAGCAGGAAAATGAATTCATTTCTGATAAGGTTTGCAGTTTGATCTTCTCTCTTTCAAGGATTTCATAGTCTCAGATACAGGTATTTCTTGTTTTCCTTTGAGTAGCTCCTGAAAAGTGATCTGTAAAGGAGTATTCTCTAATCATGATGCTCACTTTTCATTAAAAATGTAGAGCTGTCAATTTATTCCCATAAAAAAAAATCAGTCCAGGAATAGGTGAAGGCCTAGAGTGTATATAGAGGTATATTGAGTTTATAGAACATTTAGAAGGCAGCAGGGGAAAAAAAAATCCTTTATCTACAAGTACTCCTTCTCCTGACTGATAGTGTGTGGCCCATAGCAAGTGCTCAAGAAGTATTTAAGTGAAAGATGGTGCTGTGATAATGTTAGACTTTGTTTCTAGATTCTTTTAAAATTTACAAACCTCGTAAGAACCCATTAAGGGCCTTCGTGATCAAGGATGGAGACAGTTTACCTGTGAAAACAGCACTGGAGTGCGGCTGGCTTTAGAAAGGCTAATGTTTTTGACAAATTTTACTTGCCTACTTGGCTTAAACAACTTTCATTTACAGCCACAGTTTTGTGCAAACTGCTTCAATTTTGCGGTTGTAGATTTTTACTCTTTATCTAATGGAAAATACCTGAACTGATTTTTAGTAGGTGCCATACAACTAGCTGAGAAATGTTCCCTTGGCCACGATTAAGAGGAGAAATTGGGATAGCTTGTGTTTTTCACCCACACACAGCCAGAGAGAAGTAAGAAGAAAACTTAGGATAATACTTGGAAAATTGGTGAAGAAACCTCTTAAGTCGTTTGCAGTCTTTGTGTACGGAGTACTGAAGAGGAGGGTTTTGGTCCTAAATCAATGATTGTTTCAGGGACAAGACTCAGCCAGACTGGTTGATCCCACAGGAGACAGTATATCATGTGTGAAGGAAGATTTCCTTTTTGGTTTACAGGATCATCTAATTCATAAAGAGGAAATATGTATCGAATCTGAATTTAAGTCGTGTTGGCTTTACTCTGGGGGGAGAAAACAGATCCACATTTCAAAAAACTCTAACACTCCAAATAGTTAAATTTTCACTTAAAATAGCAACTGGATAACATACAAGGGAAAATGGTGATTTCATTTTCAGTAGCGTTCACTATATTTCTTTTTACTTGAACCCCTTTGTAAGAGAACAAAAAATTAGAGTAATTCCTAGCCAATAAAGTACATTTTCCAAAGTATGAAATAATTTCCTTGAAAATTTTCTCAGTATGAAAGTAACATAAAATACAGAAAAATAAGCAAAAATTTATAATCTAATCATGTTTTTAAATTAAATTAAAAAAAATTTTTTTAGAGAGTGTGAACGTAAGTGGGGGGAGGGACAGAGAGAGAGAGGGAGAGAGAATCTTAAGCAGGATCCACACTCAGCGTGGAATCCAATACAGGGCTTGATCTAAGGACCCTGAGATCATGACCTGAGCCAAAATCAAGACTCAGACGCTTAACCGACTGAGCCCCCCAGGCACTCCTATCTACACAGATTTTTTTTTTTTCCCCACATTAGGTTAGTAAATGATCCTGGCTATGTTGAGCACCTTCACATCATTGGACTTCTAGTGCTCATGGAATATCCCATTGTAAATGTGTGCTGTACTTCAGTTAGCAGGTCACCTGTTGTCGAGTATTCTAGTTTTCAGTGTCTCCCCAGTATAAAGAATGCTTTCATAAACATCCTTGAACTGAAAACTTTGAGTGTGTATTTGGTTACTTCCCTAAATTAAATTCCTACAATGGGAATTATTATCTCAAAGCGTAGACACATATTTTAGTCCTGGTGTCTTTTGTTATTTGCATTCTAGAAATGGTATGTGGCATTGTTTTTTAAGTGCCCTTCCAATCATGAATATTGTCATTAAAATTTTAAAAAATTAAGTATGAAGGACAGCTCATTGTTTTAATTTTTATTTATTTTACTCCAATAAAGCCTGGGTATATTATTGTGCCTGTTGATCAATTATATTTATTTCATTACTCATTTTTGTAAGAATAGTCATCCTTTTCGCTTGTATATTGCAGGCAGTGTGTGTCTAAGTTTTGTTATTTTTATACAGATTTTTAATCAAATCTCAATCCTTTTCATTATGCATCTTTTCCTGTTAATTTGTAGAAAGTCCTTTCCCATCCAATATCAGAATAAGTTGTTTTCTTCAGGTTCTTTCTTGGTTTCGTTTTTAAAAAACAATTGTGTAAAATTTCAAGCATATTTAAGAGTACAGGGAGAAGCATAATGAATCTGTGGCACCCATCCCTCAGCTTTAGGATATATCAATGTGTGGCCAATCTTATTCCATCTATCGCTGCCTCCAGACCCTCTTGGCACATTTTGAAGCAGATTTCAGACATCTGAATATCATTTAATCTACTGATATTTAGGGTTGTATCTCTAAAAGATAAAAGGGCTTCACTTTTTAAAACATAACCACAAGACCATTACCACACGTAAAGAGTTTAGGTAAAGAATCCTAATATCCATCATTCAGTGTCATTTTCCTAATTATAATTATTTTTAAAAGTTTGAAATTAGGAATTGAGTAAGATCCATACATTGCTTTGGTTGATATGTATTGAAGTTTCTTTTAATCTGTAGGTTTCCCCTCCATGCCTCCCTTTCCTTCCTCTACTCATTTTTTGTTGAAGAAATGGCTTTAAAATTTTTTTGACTCTCAGGGAGCCTGGATGGCTCAGTCAGTTAAGCGTCTGACTCTTGGTTTCAACATTGAGCCCCCCAGTGGGTTCTGTGCTCAGCCTGGAGTCAGCTTCAGATTCTCTCTCCCTTTCTCTCTCCCTCTCCCTCCCCCTCTGCTTCTCCTCGCGCTGGTGCTCTCTCTCTAAAAAGTAAAGCAAATAAATAAATAAATAAATTCTAAAAAAAAATTTTTTTTTACTCTGTAATGCAATTGATTTTTTTTAATGTGTATTTTGAAGCTGGGGTCCACCTCTTGTCCCCTGCTTCTAACAGTTAACCAGTATCATTTAAAATAAAATCTTAAATAAATAAATAAATAAAATATAAACTTAAATTCTTCATTGAAGTGCCACTTTTATCATATAGAAAGTATTATATAAGAAAAGTGACATTTCACATTAATTGAGAAATACAGAATTTTTACTATGTAAAAATCCATTGGACAAACTGAGAGTTCTAGAGGGGAAGGGGGTGGGAGGATGGGTTAGCCTGGTGGTGGGTATTAAAGAGGGCATGTTCTGCATGGAGCACTGGGTGTTATATGCAAACAATGAATCATGGAACACTACATCAAAAACTAATGATGTAATGTATGGTGATTAACATAACATAATATTAAAAAAAATCCATTGGTGTTTTAATTGGAATTGTAACAAATATATTAATTTGTGCAGGATTGACATCTTGACAATTTTGAGTTTTCCTACCCAGGAACATGTTGTATCTTTTTCATTTATACAAGTGTTCTTTTTTTTTTTTTTAAGATTTTATTTATTTATTTGACAGAAAGAGAGAGAGCACAAGCAGGGGGAGCAGCAAGCAGAGGGAGAAGCAGACTCTCCGCTGAGCAGGGAGCCCATGCGGCACTTGATCCCAGGACCCTGGGATCATGACCTGAGCCAAAGGCAGATGCTTAACCGACTGAGCCACCCAGGTGCCCCACAAATGT